>NW_017805496.1:2055452-2066485 GCF_001891065.2 Hippocampus comes | reverse complement strand
ATATATATACACACACACACACACACACACACACACACACACACACATTTTCTTTATTTAAAATAAAAAATGTTGAACTTAATATTGATCACAAGAGCCTTGTTAAAAATTCACCCTTCACAAAGTTAGCGCCACAAAATTTTGCCACACCTCTAAGTATGAAAAGATCTATATCGATACAAACGACAATATTGTTAAATTCAGAGTGTCGTTTTAATATTCTCCTCTCTGAGCCGTCACCTTATTGTGGCGGAGTGGTGTGTGTGTCCCAATGATCCGGGGCGCTAAATTGACTTCTGAAATGAGTTTCTTTCACAGGGTGTCTGCACTTTCCCTGAAGAGATTCGATGAGAAGCTTGGTCATGTAGGAGAGGCTCAGATTAAAGCCGCTCAATTGAGGTGGTTTAGGCATCCGGATAGGTTACTTCCTAGAATCCTCCCCGGGGGACTTCTCCAGCCGACACAGCTGGAGCATGACCCGGGACACGCCGTAGAGACGATGTTTCCCCTTGAAAGAGTTGGATGAAGTGGCTAGGGGAGAGGAGTGTGTGGGCATCCCTGCTAACTCTGCTGCCCCCACCACCCGGCCTTGATAAGACAAAGACAATGGATGGATCAAAGTTTACGGTCATACTAAAAGTTAGAGTGCATATTTGCTTTGAACTAATCAGTAGTCACTGATATTCCAAACTGCCCCCGGATGCTGAAGTTACGCCCCCCCAAAACTGGTTCCCCTAACAGTGTGTGTTTGCTGTGTCTACTACAGTACTTTGATGACTCAAATGTGGCTCATGTGAGCGAATGATTTTGTTCTATTCTACAGCTCAAAAGTGACAAAACAAACATGTTGTGTACTTGTTTTGTTTTTTAAGGAGAGTAGCTGATGATGTTGCTTGTGTCGACAATGCTGAGGATGTAACTGAAAAGTGAGTCCTGCTGGCTGCATTGCATCCTCCTCGAATACAAGGCCCACAGGAGCAGACGAATGGAAAATAGGGGCTACAACTTCCTCACATCTCCGCGTTTCACTGCCGCAACCAGACTGTCGTCATTGTCCGTTTTAATCGGTCTGCCAGCTCCAATCTCCTTGCCGTACTGTAGAATACAGCAAAACAGAACACCCACGATAGCCGCTCCGACTCGCTTTCCCATTCTTTATGCAGAGTTACAGCACCATCTACCGGCAGTCAGAAATAATGCAACAGATGTGTCACTGGAACAAAACGCAGGAATCGAAATTCATTCCACTCACGCCTCTTTACTGTCCTCCTCTTCGTGACACCCAAACACGTTCTTCCTCTTCAAAATATGTATACATTAAATAATAATTTTGATTTCAGAATAATTTGTCAAGGTTTACATTTTGAAGTGAATCATGCAACATTACACATTCAGTAGTGTACACTGAGCTAGAAATACCCCCCCCCCGTTTTTTGGTTCACAAAAAGATTTATCAGATTTATCAGCTTATAATAAAATCAGTGACTTTGTAAAATTATACAATAAAAAAATACTGTCATTTTTGGGCTGTATCTGTTTAAAAATGTAAGGCGGTTGTAAGCTACCCCTCTCCTAAAGTACACTGAAAAAAATATATAAACGCACCCCTTTTGTTTTTGACTCCCATTTTTCATAAGCTGAACTCAGAGGATCGAATGCTTTTTCGATGTACAACAAGGCCCACAGTGAATACATTTGTCCAAATCTGGGTTATGGGGCACTTCTTCTTTGCCAAGATAATCCATCCACCTCGAAGGTGTAACATATCATGATGCTGATTATTGCACAGGTGTAACTTTGCTTCCTAGTTTTGCATTGATATTTGTGTTTGGTATATTTGTGTTCAGTATACAGAGAGATTACGAACAAAACAGGGCAGCAGGGCTCAATGGGAAAGTAGTCGTCTCCTGGCCATTGTGGCCATGTCGAAATAACCTTGGGCAAGATACTAAATACCAAGTTGTTCCTGATGCTGTGCCATCAGTAGGTGAATGAAACACAGCATTTTGAGAAAGTGCTATTCAAGTGAAAGCTCATAAAAAAATAGTATCATGACCTAAAACATTTATGGATCGGTTGAGGTGTACGCATAGGACCCCATCCATAGATCTTGATTTTAAAGAAGCTCCACGGATTCTTAATAGAGTTGCAGTCAGGGGATGTTGGTGGGCACACAGTGTTTATCAGCTAATTCGCTGTGTTGGATGGTGCACTGATGCTGCATTTCTGTCTGAAAGCATGGCTCTTCTTTTTATACCATAGCAGAAAATGGTCAGAGGAAAATAAATATTTTTGTAGAGGTCTTTTAGAGCCCTTCTTGATGCCTTTCCACCGCGCTTGTGCTAGCGCTATCTCGGCGGCGCAACCCTAACACAATATGCCGTGTTAAATTTAATGGGGGATCTGCAAACGTTTAGTGTCTGAACAGTTTTTCTGTATAGCAAGGACTTTTAAACTACTTTCTGTGTGGTTATTTATAATGTGATGGATGTTTATCGGAAAATGCCGTCAGACCAGGGGCAACAAAAATAATGTTCATGAGTTTGGCCAATGAATAGCTTGTCTGTGTAGTGTATTCAACTGAACATAGAATGAAACGGATTTGCAAGTCATTTTATTCTGTTTTTATTTGTGATCCCCAGGCAATCAGTGACCCTGTCTGAATGGCCCTCATGTGGTGCAGTGCTTTAAAATCTGGGTAGGCTGGTGGGGAACAGGCAGGAAGTACTAAAATAGTATTTATGGGAGCACTCTTTGTTTGACCGTTAACAGTTGAGCAGGGCGTGGAATCAGCGCATTCAGAAGACATGGCCGCAGTGTTTGAGAGCGACGACAAGGGCTTTGTGAAGTGCTTTCCCAAAAGGCACATTTACAAAACTGCTTTAAAATCGTGCATAATGTTACATTGCCTCCGACCTTTAAAATCGTTTGAATAGTTCAGTTGTATTGAACTTTAAAATACAGTGCAGTCACACTGCAGTCACACTGACTCTTTTAGAACCGTTTGTCTCGATGCATTTATTCTTAGGTGCAGTTTTGATTGATATGTGCAGCACCTTTTAATTGGATCGTTATGTTGAAGCGTGGGTTTTTTTCATTTCCTGTATTTAAGACCAGTACTAATGTTCAAACTGTGCAACGTTACAGTGGATTACAATAACATGAAAGATACTTTTTGGGGGGAATAAAGTCTCTGCCTCTTGTTTTTTTTTTTTTTTTTTTTTTTTAATGGACACTTTAGGCCTGTGGCAGCTATTTTAATTCTCGTCATGATGATTGTTCTTGAAGGTTTAAATCAATTTTGAGGTGGTGCAACACTTGGTTTGGTTGATTAGGAGACGCTGGGGATTTATAACATTTAATGCGTGTGTCATGTTATACCACGGACGGCCACTAGGGGAATCTGTTCGACCTGACACGACAAACTTTTCTTGTGGTTTCGGGGTGGGCGGTGGCCTGACCTCCAAACGTCATTTTTTGAGACGCCGCTTGGTTTGAGTTAACAGGACAGGAGCACTTCCTTGGTCCACCGGACGCCAATTAGCGGGGAACGCACACTGGTGAGCCCTTCAATGCCAACTTCACACTATCACTACCGCTTTGGTTGCATCGTTTTGGCCGGCGAGACACAAACGTGTTGCCACTGTTTGTCCTGTGTCAGCCAGTTTTGTGGTTTTGTTGTGGCTTTTGCTCGTTCAGAGCCAGACCAAATGGAGTGGCGCCAGCAAAGCACTTTCAGCTGCGCAGATGCCTTCAATGAAGCTCGGCGTTGGATTGAGGTGAGTGACATGTTCGATCACTAATTGCCTTTTTTTTATGTTTGGACAAAACACAAGTAGTCACTTAGACGTTATTTGATTCATTAGAAGATTCAATAAATGTGCTTATGCAGGCAGGATCCAATAAAACGAAGGAAGCATGTGCACTCTATTCAAAAGCTTTACTTTATCATATGAAAGTTATTTGTATAGGAACTGGAGCAACTAAATATGAAAGCAAATCCGGTTTCCATTGCAGGTATTTCTACATTTTTGCTTTTTGTATGTTACTCTGTCAAGGTTACTGAACTGTGTGTGGCGAGAGTGATTGACACTGATGCAGAGTTGCGTTTGATGGATGTGGTTTCAGTGCAGTGTTGCACATTTTGCAAATCTTAAATTCTAACCAATCAACTCAAATGAGCAGCCCCTGAATGTTGACTAACTCTAAATAGGGTGTCAGCTGTCCGAGTGGATCATTATGAGAATCTGCACAATAATTGGTTGGCAGTACTGTAAACCCATGCCAATGTTGCCCCCCCCCCCCTTTCCTATGCCCTGTCAAATAAAAGGATGGGAAGTGTGCGCGTGCACATAGCAGGCAGGACGAAAACAGCATCTTTATTAATTAGTTGGTGAATGCTGTTCTAAACAGCCCCTTCTTTTTCAAACCCCATCAAGAATTTGCTAATCGTGCCAAGTGGGAGGAGACAATTTGAACCCAAGTACAAGAAGAGAATGTTTTGGGTTCCGCCTCAACTTTAGTAGTGTCAATCGATTCAAGCAGTTCAGTTTTCTCATCAAACCTGGATTCGAATGGCTTTTTAAACAATTTTAGAATGTACTGATAAATTTGCAAATTGGATTCGACAAATGGACATTGATTGATTTTTGTCTAATGTGATTCGTGTTCGGTTTGACCGATTTTTAAGATGGGTGCTGTAGCTAGTAGAGGATGATGACAACTTGACTGACTTGTGCTTTAGTAGGGGAACTTTCCAGGGGTGAGCAGTGGGTGGGGCCAACAGGGCTGTGGCCTCGGTCATCCACCCGAGGGTGGGTTCCACAGCCACCCGTCCACAAAAACATATTTGGGGCATGGATGTTGGCAATTGTTAATACTCATCCGCATGTAATTCGGCATCCTGCTGTGATAGAGGGGACATAAAGTTCCGCCCGCAACCCCCCCACCCACACACACACAACACACCATCGACAAATTATTTCGGGGCATGTCTGCTGTGCAGGTTGCCGCCCCTGCCATAGGCCAAACTTCCTGTGAGGATTTAAAAAATAATAATTTTCTTATATTTTGAATTGCATAATTTCATTTGCATTTGTTTTTTTTGTTTTTTTTTTTGTTTTTTTTTTTTGTTTTGTATTTTAGGAGGTAACCGGACAACCTTTTGGCTGCAGTGACTTTCGTGCAGCTCTCGAGAATGGAGTCCTGCTTTGCGAGTGAGTAATGTTCCATTTACAAAGTATATGTAATTGGAACTAACTGTTTGGAGAAGCTATTCAAGTTTTCAAAGCAATTTTCTCAATATGAGTCGCGGTAAGCTTTTGAAAAACATGCCGCCCATGTTTTTGTTTTTTGTTTTTTTTTTTTTTAATTGCTAATGCCGTTTACTACCAGCATGTTGCTGAATTATAGTATTTCGTGGGCGATTTCAAAATTATGTCATTAAAGGCGGTTTTGCTCCTCCTCACAGCCTGATCAACAAGTTGAAGCCCGGAATCATTAAGAAACTGAATCGACACGCTACTCCCATTGCTGGCTTGGTAAGTGTTGGATACGGTGTTTCCGTGTCTAACCTTGTGGCAGGTGTGTTTATTGGACTTTGTTCAAGTAAAATGCCACCGACTCACCAGGCACTTCTTGTGTCTCGTGTTGCGGTTTCCTCTCCAAAGCCTGATGAGAACTGATGACCCCACCTCCGAATATGTTAAGTTGTTTTTCGCGTTGCCATATTTCGATTCTTATTTTGGCTCCAGGCTGTGTACATAGCTCAATTCAAATTTCGAGAACTGCCCACAGCAAGCCAATGGGGGGGAAAAAAAAAATCAATTGCCCCCTACCTCCGACCAGGGCCGATTAAATAGACAGGCTGAAAGTCGAGGCTGATGCGGTTCAGGATGGTCGGGTTCGTGTGTTGCAAATAATCTACCCATACATATTAAACTGACTACACGTTCCCCAAGGCAATTTGTAACATGCCAAAGTGTGCGCACAACAACCTGCGACCAGTTGCATAGCGATTACAGCAAACACTGTCTCACCGTTCCAACGGGGTAAAAGTTCACGTTTGTTAACGCCAGCAGGGTATTAATTTAAAAAATGTGCCGCATATGGTGGTTGTAGTTTTCAGTGGTGTAAATACACGCAGTCAGAGACTCATTGCTGCAATTTGGTTCAGTCACTTTTTTTTTTTTTTTAACCATTGACTGCTTTCAGGGGAAGACATACGACTTCAATGAATTTCTCCTTAAAAGTAATTGTACAATATGAATTGTGTGCAATTTATTTAAAGAGATTTATCAACGGTGAAGAAGCGAGTTTTTAGATTTGTATCATGTTTATTTCCAGGTTAAAACAAATTGAACTGCTCTCCCAAAACTCATAAAAGTTAATTGATTGCAAGGAAACGGCACTTGCATGAGATTTCCAACTCATGCTTTCCTTGAGTTGCTGATGTTTTTTCTCCGTTTTGGGTTTTGATCCACAGGATAACATCAATGTGTTTCTGAAAGCTTGTGGGAAACTGGGGCTCAACGAGTCCCAGCTCTTCCACCCCGGAGACCTGCAGGACCTGTCAAATCGAGCAATCGTCAGGTGCACTTGTCAGCGGTGTTGTGCCTTTTTTTATTTTTTTCTAAAATGTAAAATATGCAGGCGGGTGCATGTTATCCATTTTATAAACGGCTTCTCCTCACGAGGGTCACGGGCATGTTGGAGCCTATTCCAGCTGTCTTTGGGCAGCAGGTGGGGAGGGGGCGGGGGGACACCAGCCAATCTGTTTATTTTTTTCGCAGTTGTTAACCTAATAGTCAAATTGCGCAAGTCATTTTGAAATTTTGCTCAAACTTGTCTTCCGAAAACATTTAACTCTGGCCAAAGCTACTCTGCTATTGGACTAACGCAATGCTCCTTAATGTAAACGTTGTACTTGAAGTTACTCAGCCTCGCTGTTCATGTTCTGTGAAGATATGGAAAAGTAAAAAAAAAAGAAACAAGCCTTGCTCTGCTGTAAATGAAGGATTTACATTCTTTTTAAATATTTTTTTTCAGTGCGTTGCTTTTTTTTTTGTGATCATCCTTTCCAGCCAATCATTCTTTTTTTTTCTCTATTGTAGGCGAAATGAAAGCAGTCGAAGACTCAAAAATGTAAGTATCTTTTTATTTTCGCAAGTTTCTTAACGCAGTCGGATTTTTCTAACCACGCATTTCATCATTAGCACTGCCCTCTAAACTTGCATTGGATGAATGAAGGTGCTGTCACATGTTGTTTTCTATCCAATTGTAAAATGGCCTCTTTTCTCACATGAGCTTTTGATTGCGAGGCACGTGAATGGATGTGCAGACTCGTCACTTTTTTTTTTCAGCGCACGGAGCTGCATAGTTGCATCAGAAGCTTCATTTGAATTCACGCACTGGTTGACCACATGCACACATTAATGAGGCTCTTTGTTAGTGCCCAGTCGCTTTGAAAAGAACTGTGCCATTTTTTTCCCTTTCTATTAGGCAATTGGTGGTGTTTGTTTTTTTTTTTTTTCTTTTGGCGGCAGTCTTTCATCTGCCAAAGACATCTCTCTTTTACGACTGTTTTACACAATCCTCGTCACGAACAAAATGGTAAATGCTAAAGTAATTCCTTGTATAGGGTCCTTTTTAGCTTTGGTTAATTCCACAATTTCTCACTGATTCCACACATTTGTCACGTCTATCTCAGGTTCTTATCACCGTCTACTGGTTGGGACGTAAGGCCTACTTAGATGATGGCTACAACGGCGCTCAGCTAAACTTCAAGGCCTTTGAAGGACTGCTGGGCTTGGCATTGTCCAAGGTCTGATCCGTTTCTTGAATAGCAGTTTTGTCGAAGTGACCCCAAACGCTAACACCATCTTCTTCCCGTCAGGCTCTCGACGAGGGCGGGAATGCGTGTGTGAAAGACGGTGCCCACCGAGAGTGCAGTCATCCAGGAGGGAGAATGAGCTATAAGAGGGAGAGTTCAGTGGATAGCTTGGACTCTGCAGATACCCAAGCCCCCCGACCAAGTAGTGAAGGTGCTTGGTTTGTGCGCGCTTGTATGGGTTCTAGTGGTCAATCATGCATCACAGCACTGCCTAAAATTAGTCCGTCTGGTCCATTTAGGCTTGATGAATCCAAGTACAGTACTAGAGTTTAACTCAAAGGGAAGTCAATCCAAAAATTGTCTCTACACGCCTTCACTCGTCTAAACTCTACATTCCGATTTAATATTTTTACAGTTTGTGGAATATGGGTGAAGCAGCAAAATCAACTTTTTAGCCATCTCGGGAGGCGGCTCACCTGATTTCTGAAGCTGAGCCACGATTGGTCGTTCCCTGAGCAGCTGTGATGTCATTATCTCTCGACAGCAAAAGACAAAATGGCCGCCCCATAAGATAGCAAAACACGGGTGGATCTCGCTGCTTAACTCATATTCCACAAATGTTAAGACTGGTGGTGCGTAGAACATATTCTTGTCAAGAAAATTTTACGTTTCTTTTGGCGGCAGTCTTTCATCTGCCAAAGACATCTCTCTTTTACGACTGTTTTACACAATCCTCGTCACGAACAAAATGGTAAATGCTAAAGTAATTCCTTGTATAGGGTCCTTTTTAGCTTTGGTTAATTCCACAATTTCTCACTGATTCCACACATTTGTCACGTCTATCTCAGGTTCTTATCACCGTCTACTGGTTGGGACGTAAGGCCTACTTAGATGATGGCTACAACGGCGCTCAGCTAAACTTCAAGGCCTTTGAAGGACTGCTGGGCTTGGCATTGTCCAAGGTCTGATCCGTTTCTTGAATAGCAGTTTTGTCGAAGTGACCCCAAACGCTAACGCCGTCTTCTTCCCATCAGGCTCTCGACGAGGGCGGGAATGCGTGTGTGAAAGACGGTGCCCACCGAGAGTGCAGTCATCCAGGAGGGAGAATGAGCTATAAGAGGGAGAGTTCAGTGGATAGCTTGGACTCTGCAGATACCCGAGCCCCCCGACCAAGCAGCGAAGGTGCTTGATTTGTGCGCGCTTGTATGGGTTCTAGTGGTCAATCATGCATCACAGCCCTGCCTAAAATTAGTCCATCTGGTCCATTTAGGCTTGATAAATCCAAGTACTAGAGTTTAACTCAAAGGGAAATCAACCCAAAAATTGTCTCTACATGCCTTCACTCGTCTAAACTCTACATTCTGATTTAATATTTTTACAGTTTGTGGAATATGGGTGAAGCAGCAAAATCGTCTTGTTCTTAGCCATCTCAGGAGGCGGCTCACCTGATTTCTGAAGCTGAGCCACGATTGGTCATTCCCTGAGCAGCTGTGATGTCATTATCTGTCGACAGCAAAAGACAAAATGGTCGCCCCATGAGATAGCAAAACTTGTATGGGTTCTAGTGGTCAATCATGCATCACAGCACTGCCTAAAATTAGTCCGTCTGGTCCATTTAGGCTTGATGAATCCAAGTACAGTACTAGAGTTTAACTCAAAGGGAAGTCAATCCAAAAATTGTCTCTACACGCCTTCACTCGTCTAAACTCTACATTCCGATTTAATATTTTTACAGTTTGTGGAATATGGGTGAAGCAGCAAAATCAACTTTTTAGCCATAAGGGAAATCAACCCAAAAATTGTCTCTACATGCCTTCACTCGTCTAAACTCTACATTCTGATTTAATATTTTTACAGTTTGTGGAATATGGGTGAAGCAGCAAAATCGTCTTGTTCTTAGCCATCTCAGGAGGCGGCTCACCTGATTTCTGAAGCTGAGCCACGATTGGTCATTCCCTGAGCAGCTGTGATGTCATTATCTGTCGACAGCAAAAGACAAAATGGTCGCCCCATGAGATAGCAAAACACGGGTGGATTTCGCTGCTTAACTCATATTCCACAAATGTTAAGACTAATGGAGCTGCGTAGAACATATTCTTGTCAAGAAAATTTTACAGTTGACTGCCCCTTTTTGACCAAACAGCTGAACAGGAAAGGTAAAATAAATAAATAATGAACACAAAGCATTGCTAGTGGGCAGTGTATGAATTATTTTCGTGATCTGGACAAAGGAATGTATTTATTTTCTGCCCAAGTGGCATCAATAGAATAATTGCTCACCTGATTTCTGAAGCTGAGCCACGATTGGTCGTTCCCTGAGCAGCTGTGATGTCATTATCTCTCGACAGCAAAAGACAAAATGGCCGCCCCATAAGATAGCAAAACACGGGTGGATCTCGCTGCTTAACTCATATTCCACAAATGTTAAGACTGGTGGTGCGTAGAACATATTCTTGTCAAGAAAATTTTACGGTTGACTGCCCCTTTTTGACCAAACAGCTGAACAGGAAAGGTAAAAAAAAAATAAAAATAATGAACACAAAGCATTGCTAGTGGGTAGTGTATGAATTATTTTAGTGGTCTGGACAAAGGAATGTATTTATCTTCTACCCAAGTGACATCAATAGAATAATCCACAATGCGAATGGCATTGCCATTTTGTGAGTCGTCCTCCATGAACCCGAAAAGTACCCAATAAATGGCATAGTGACGAACAAATGACACGCCCGTCGTGAATTTATAGTTATGTAATGGCTAAAACGACAAATCAAATGGTCCCGACGCTTTTTGCACAGCACCATGACTCCAATATTAGGATTCGCCCTCTGTAGAATACCGCACACTTCAACACCACCACGGAAACTAAAACTGTGTGTGTCCCTGCTTGCTTTCAGGTACAGTAAAAGGCAGAACGCCCGAATATAAGATAAGATAAGATCAGAAAACTTTTATTCGTCTCGCAATGGAGAAATTCCCAATTCACAGCAGCAAAGTTATGAAAGGAAGAAGTAGAATAACAAAATATAGGAGCTGCTGGAAAGGCAGCCACTCTCGCGGCGCCATTTTGAAGTCAAAATAACACAACACAACACACAGGACACAAGACGGAGCACTCATCTGTATGTTATTTTTTTCTTCCAAAAGGTTGTGGAAGTGATGCGGAAGCTGAGCAAGTATTTAGGACGGATATCGCACAGCAGCA
>NW_017805496.1:2002816-2045856 GCF_001891065.2 Hippocampus comes | reverse complement strand
TCAGGCTCTCGACGAGGGCGGGAATGCGTGTGTGAAAGACGGTGCCCACCGAGAGTGCAGTCATCCAGGAGGGAGAATGAGCTATAAGAGGGAGAGTTCAGTGGATAGCTTGGACTCTGCAGATACCCAAGCCCCCCGACCAAGTAGTGAAGGTGCTTGGTTTGTGCGCGCTTGTATGGGTTCTAGTGGTCAATCATGCATCACAGCACTGCCTAAAATTAGTCCGTCTGGTCCATTTAGGCTTGATGAATCCAAGTACAGTACTAGAGTTTAACTCAAAGGGAAGTCAATCCAAAAATTGTCTCTACACGCCTTCACTCGTCTAAACTCTACATTCCGATTTAATATTTTTACAGTTTGTGGAATATGGGTGAAGCAGCAAAATCAACTTTTTAGCCATCTCGGGAGGCGGCTCACCTGATTTCTGAAGCTGAGCCACGATTGGTCGTTCCCTGAGCAGCTGTGATGTCATTATCTCTCGACAGCAAAAGACAAAATGGCCGCCCCATAAGATAGCAAAACACGGGTGGATCTCGCTGCTTAACTCATATTCCACAAATGTTAAGACTAATGGAGCTGCGTAGAACATATTCTTGTCAAGAAAATTTTACAGTTGACTGCCCCTTTTTGACCAAACAGCTGAACAGGAAAGGTAAAATAAATAAATAATGAACACAAAGCATTGCTAGTGGGCAGTGTATGAATTATTTTCGTGATCTGGACAAAGGAATGTATTTATTTTCTGCCCAAGTGGCATCAATAGAATAATTCACAATGCGAATGGCATTGCCATTTTGTGAGTCGTCCTCCATGAACCCGAAAAGTACCCAATAAATGGCATAGTGACGAACAAATGACACGCCGCTGAGCCACGATTGGTCGTTCCCTGAGCAGCTGTGATGTCATTATCTCTCGACAGCAAAAGACAAAATGGCCGCCCCATAAGATAGCAAAACACGGGTGGATCTCGCTGCTTAACTCATATTCCACAAATGTTAAGACTGGTGGTGCGTAGAACATATTCTTGTCAAGAAAATTTTACGGTTGACTGCCCCTTTTTGACCAAACAGCTGAACAGGAAAGGTAAAAAAAAAATAAAAATAATGAACACAAAGCATTGCTAGTGGGTAGTGTATGAATTATTTTAGTGGTCTGGACAAAGGAATGTATTTATCTTCTACCCAAGTGACATCAATAGAATAATCCTGGAAAGGCAGCCACTCTCGCGGCGCCATTTTGAAGTCAAAATAACACAACACAACACACAGGACACAAGACGGAGCACTCATCTGTATGTTATTTTTTTCTTCCAAAAGGTTGTGGAAGTGATGCGGAAGCTGAGCAAGTATTTAGGACGGATATCGCACAGCAGCCGCTCAAAGGCTCCATCCCACCTTCACTCCTACGGAGGAAACGAAAAGAAGAAAATGGGAACGTCTCAACTTCGTTAACCGGGTACGACATCGCTTGTCACTCAATGATGTGAAACATGGGTGGTCTGTTTTGAGCTTTTCCTTATTTTGTCTTTTTTTTTTTGTTTGCCTCTTCCTCGTGCAAAATGCCGAGTATTGGAATCAAATTCTAATTCGGTTAGAGAGAGATGGCGGTGGTGCAACTGGAGTGTGTTAACACTCATTCACTGTCAACCCTCGCAGGTTCGGTGCGTATTTGGCCTCTGTAGCAATCGATGGCTGTGAATGAGTTTAAAAATGTTCCCGATGGCAATCTGAACTTGCTGATAAAATGCAATTTCCTCGTAAACAAAAACCTCTGTCTTCGCAAAGGTCGCTGTGCAGAAACGTAATATTTCTGCAAAAAGCAGGCCTCCGTTGAACCGTTTTTCGATAACAGAAAGCAGTAAACAAATGGCGAGTCCTCCAAGTCACACCGACTTGAAGCTCGACCTCGTCGAAGAATTCTCCGTCGTCTATAATGTGAAAGAGTTTTTGGAACATGTACAAAGCATCTTTGTTTTTATGTGGTGTTTGGTTGTTTTGAGAGCTGGCCAGTAGATGGCGCTAAAGTGCTAATGTGATATTTTGTTGTCAATGTTGTGTTGAATGTGTCCAAGTTCGTAACCCAGGCTGGATTTGCGTTGCCATTTGTTTTCTTTTTAGTGTCCCCATTTATATTTTGCTTTTCTTTGCAAAGCGAAGTTTGACATGATTTTAGACAACGAGTGTATATGCCGAATTTGGCCCTCCTTGGATATCTGTATAGTATCTCGCCAAAGCCTTAAAGTTTGGGACTGTGTGTCTTTTCATGGGAAAACACTGAAGAAAATGAAACTTTGTTCCAGTGTACAGCTCGTATAAGACCGACAAAATAATTTGCACCACGCAGCACAAATCTCACATGCTGGTGACAAAAGTGACCACATCCCTTGGTGTGAATGTCAAAATTGGGCCCAGTTGCCATTTTTCCCCTCTCTGGTGTCGTGTGACTCAGGTGTTCCAAGGTCTCAGGTGTTAATTGGAAGTCGGTGTGTTAACTCTCCCATCACTCCCACAATCTCCTACTGGAAATTGAATATGCCACGTCGTGGCAAAGAGCTATGAGGAGCTAAAAGAAAAAAAACAATTGTTCTACAATATGATGAGCAACTTATAAGATGGAGATGGTCACTTTTTTTTTTTGTTTGGCTCACATTAGCAGTGGCCACAGGACTCTGCACTTCCTAACCAAATAGAAGGCACAATTGACCAAAATATGTCTGTTCTTTTATCGAACCAATGTACACAGATCACAGTATCTTGGTGTGTTTCACTTGGATTCAACCTCCAACCGCAACCCCGCTCTGAGTGTGGTTGCAGGCTGCATATGAGCTGCCAGATGTCCATCCCTGACCAAAAGGCTATCAAGAGATTGCCAAGATGAATCTCAACTGTAGCTCAGAAGTAGATAGTGATCATATCACGGTGGTTTAATGGGACAACTTCCACTCAGGAAGGTCAACCAGAGAAGTGCACATGCTCATCGTTCTACACAGAAGGTTTTCTCTAGAACCCCAGGTGTCCAAGTCAAGGCCCGGGAGGGCCAGATCTGGCCTGCCACATCATTTTACGTGGCCCACGAAAGCACTCGTTAATTGTCAATGTAATTTGGCAGAAGTATGCCAAGGACTTTATGATATCGCCTTCATTTCTCTCTTGCAGTGTTCTGTGCAACAGAAGCAAATCTTTGAATGACATCCCACCAGGAAATGGATTAGTGGGCGAGGGCTGCGAGACCGGTCCAGTTAAAAGGAATCAAGACAAGAAATGGAGGAGCCACAGTGCGACCAGAGACTGCGAGGCCCGCTGGCAAGATGCACGTCAAATGATCGTTCATGTTTACATGCCATTAGAAGGAAATCGGCTGATTGGTGTGAAATTGGTCTTGAAGCAGGACTATAACGTGTAGACGTTGACCCATTTCAGGCCTTAACAAAGTGGAAGAACCATCGCAAGAGCTCCAAGTCCAATCTCCGCAGGAAGTCCCTTGACCGAGAACATGTCGTTCACAAGCTGGCCAAAGGAGCCGGGAATGACCTCGAAAAGAAAGAAAACGGCCCCGGCGCCCAGCTAGAAAGGTAAGTTGATTAGGGGAAAGTGCAGGCATATACGTAAAAATCTGTCGCTGGCTGCCATATGTTTTATAACTTGTGTGAAATGCCGCTGACCTTCGTTGTCTGAATAGCAGAGTGAACTGGAGTAATGTGACACATCCTCCATCTTTCCTGCTGCCTTCATTACTCTGACTCCTCTTCCATTACAAACCAATTCCCCAGAGACCAGCTGTCAGCACAAAGGCAGAGCCCTGCCCCACGCTCGCACTCCGCTTCCCCTCCATCAAAGTTCTCAAGCTTTTTTTTCCGGACACATAGTCGAGCTCCACTGACTCGAAGCTATGCCACTGTGGTGTCTTTTAGCCCTGCCTCTTCGTATAACCACGATGAAGTTTCCCCCGCACAGGTAAGTTTACATTTATTTTTATTTTTTTAAACAAAAGAAAAGTCGCTCTACTTTTTATGCTTCTGCATCAAAGTCCTGCTTCTGCTGCTTTTGAGCAGTGGAGGACCTTCCCTGCAATAGTAGCAGCCATCTGCTTTTGAAGCTCGATAACACCTCGTCAACAGCATTGAGTGTACCACGAACCTGAATGTTTTCATCCTTGCAAATTCGAAACTGGAACTGTATTTACAGCTTCAAAACGCAATTCTTTACCCCTCCTCCATTGTTTGTCTTGCTGGCTGCTCGGTATGTACACATTAGTGGTCTACATGCCGAAAACGTCAGTTCGTGCATCCTTGAGCAGTCCTCAAGGCTGAAGGAAGCCGATATAGCATCTTTCAAAGTTGATAGCATAGTTACCTTCATGAACTGTTGTTAGTTGTGCGTTTTAGGTAGGAATAGTTTCATCCACCTTCTTTTTTTGTATTGTGTGCGCACTCTTTAAATAGGTCGGATTTAAAAATATTTTGCTTTACCAAAGATTGAAAATTCTAACTACGCTTAAAATGGCTATATCAGTGCTGTAATGTTTGTTTTCCGCTTGTTGTTTTGTCAGGCTCACTCAGTTGGATCCATTCCTGCCGCTGATGGGAACATCACGGGAGTGGAGACCCATTTTGCATCTTTGGCATTAACTGGAGCAGCAGTAACCACACCAACGCAAGACAATGCTTTTAGCTCCCAAACCCAGTTCAAAGCCCGAGACGTTTCTGCTCTTGCTCAACCTGTAACTGCTGTGAGTCAGCCAGAGAAGGATGCAGCCCAAATTTCTTCTGTAGGCGCCCTAGTTTCTCCAAATGAAGCAGAATCGGCAAGCAGTGTGGATATCTCTGTTGCTTTCAGAGACCTTTCCCACCAGAAACCCTTGTCAGAAATGGAGAGACATGAAAGCCCTTCTGACATGTCAGAAGACAAAAGTAGATGTCAGTCCGCTGCAGGCGCCAGAAAGTATTTCACTCGAGCTGCTTCTTGGTCCAGCTCAGCCAGCCTTCCTCGTGGTTTCAGACAATCGGAGGGTTCCTGTCGCCTCTCGTCTGTTATCACAGCTAGGCCCTTTGGGACCAAGTCATCTGGGATGTCAACACTACCAAAACGGAACAATGTGAGTGTAGTCAATGTAGCGCTGCATTTCAAAAAAAAAAAAACCATTGTATATAACATTCTGAAAAGCAATTTTTACTTTTATCTTGTTCCCCCCCCAGTAAACGCGATTGGTCATTACATTAACAAGTCATTTTCATCTCTGTTGTTTCTCCATTTTACTGTTCCACTGTAGGGAAGGGACGATTCACTTCTGATTCGATTCAAACCACAATGACAATTAGATTTATATCACGATTATTGGTTATACTGTGATTTGAGATTGAATGTCAGTTATTGGTATTTTTCCTCAAGTAATATATTGTTTTCTTAACATTTTAAAACAATTGTAAACAATCCATGAGTTGAATGATGTACTTCATTGCAGCCAGATAAGTCAGTCACATTTCAGAAAGAGCCGGCTTCATGGCTCGGGCACTGGCGCATTCTGATGACGTCGTGTGACGCTGCTGAATGCTTTTGTCCGCTGACTCGCCACAACAAATTGGTTCTTCGCTGCTATCTGCTGGAAGAGAGTGGTAGTTTCACCTTTGCTTTTTGGAAAAATCATGAAAATCGAGTCTGAACTTTGACATCGATTTATTGAATCAATAAATAATTGAGTGAATCGATTTTTTCACCTCCACACATTATGAAAGAGACTTTAAAATTTTGCTGACTCTTAGAAAGGCAGTATTATGAATGCACGTTTTTTTCTTTTTTAACGTACATGTAATTTTAAAATGGCAGTACTAGAATTCTATCCCCTCCATCCCTGTCCTAGCCAACCTAAGTATGAGGAATTTGATGTTGCAGAAAAATAACATGAATAATACCGAGGACACCCAGATAAGCTTAAAAATATGTTCGTTCTTGCGAAAGGAACAACAACCAAACAAGCAAAGCAGTGTGCACAGTTGTTCCAGCACCGCTTCTGAGCTTCCATTTGAACTGCGCAAGTCACGCCCCGTTATCTTCACTAAAACACAGCCTATGTATGCTCTGACAACTGTTGTTTTCTCATCAGTTGTCTGACTTGTTCACACTCTTGTGATTTATTTTTTTCAAACGGGAGCTCCATCATTTGAACTGCACTGTCCTCACAAGCACTGTACTTTTGATCGTACATTATGAAGAGTCTGGATATCAATTTGAGATAGTTACGTAAAAATACAGATGATTCAGGTTAATTCTGTGTGTGAACGCGTCACTGCGTGTCGATATATTTTGCTTTTGTCTGTCTTGTGTGCGTGTGTCACACACGTTGAAGTTAAGCGCCCAGGTGGTTGCAGAGGCAGCGCTCGTTGCAGTTAATGTAACGTGAGCTGCGTGACGCGAGTATGAGTTACCTACTGCCTCCCCGCATTCCATTAATTATACATGCAGCTGTGTCAGTTGATGGGAAGTCTTGGATATCTTTTTAGTCTGCCAATGTATTGTTTGTACTGTATTTGAAACTTCTGTTCATTCACTCAGCTCAGTGACAACCAGAACTTGATGAGGGCTCGTGAAGGAGAGGACACGCCATCTCCACCTGCGAGCGCCCCGCTCAAAAGACAGACCGCCACGTCTTACCTCAGAGTTCCACACCACAGCGATCTAGTGCGGACGGCGAAGCACGTCGAGCAGACTGCTTTTGCAAAGGGACAGTGGACTAGTTTTTCTGACCACACCTTGCAGAACAATTCCGATCAGGTTCAGCACAGCGAAGGCACAACTCTGCCAAGGAGCGCCAGCGTTGATGTCCCCAAGGTATGTTTGATTATTGCTGCCGCTAAATTCAACATCTTGGACATGTGGTCTTCTTAAAAGTACCTATATTGAATCAAATCATTGTCAACACTAGTACGACAGTAACGACACCCGTTGAATCATAACCATCACAAATGTGCCCTGCAAAGATCAGTTTGTCGCAAGGGCGTTGGAGTTGACCAACAGGATATGTAATAGCTGCTCACCTACTTTTTAGATTTGACTCGACTTCTGCAGCAGTCCCCTTCAAGTATCCAATTTCCATCCGAAAAAACGCGTGACATTGGACTAGTGGGTATCAACCTGAAGTGTGTGCGCTCTCATGTGTTTTTCAGGTTGACCGGCGAGACCTGACGGTTAGTCTTACCGCCATACCAAACAGTAGACCGGACTCTGGTTTCCAACCCCGTTGGGAAGCTCCTGGCACAAGAATAAAATGTATTCATCCAGGTAAAATATTTTTCATCTAGCTAAAAATTGAACAGTCGTCGTCACTATTGCAGTAATTTTATGCGCAAATTCTGTGTGCAAGTTTATGCAGCCATTTGTTTATCATAGCTAAGTTACATTTTGGTCCGGATCAGCATCTGTTTTATTATGGGCAAGACGGGGGATCATAATGCATTTAGCCTGATATAATATTCCAAATTTGATTCCAGTTATGCGTTCGACACAACTTTAAAGGAGTATTTTAGAAGCCAACCATAAATATTTAAGCAGTGTAAACTTTTGTTTTGTGGGAGCTTTAAACTGTTTTGCTTGAATGGAGTCACTACCCGGAAAAAAAACAAAAAACAAAAAAACATCAGGACATCAATTGTACAAAACAATGCAGTCAAAAGCACTTTTATTGAAAAGTTTATGGATGACACACTTTGAGGAGAAGCGAGTTCCAGGAATTGGGGGCATTAACATTTGCAGCGGCAGCCTTGTTCTCAGCACTGCGACTTATTTCTCCATTTTGGTTTGAGCAAAACATTTCTAAATCTTGTTTGTGTTGTGCCGTCTGCGCCGTTATCTACCTTCATTTTCTTGACGGCCGTCCGCGTCACGCCAGGCGGCCCGGCCGAGCTCTGCCAGCTGCGTGCAGTTGATGAGATCCCGACCGTCGCCGGCGATCTGGCAGCGCACCTGAGCTCCAGCCTGCGGGAGGAAAAAATGGCATCCGCCGCGCAAACTGGCGCTCTTACCACGGATGTTCGAGGCTATGAAGAAAAGGGTGAGCTGAGGAATGAAGGCCTTCTTGCGTCCTTTCTACTTATCTGATGAAATGTCGAAATTGCCCTCGTTGGAGTGGCTGGCCCGAGACCTGCGCAACCGTGAGGTGAATCGGAAAATTGTCCTCAGTCAAAACCGCTTCCAGTGTATCTCACTCGGGACACCAATAATATAAATTATGAACATCATACTTCTGAGCTACCCTCTTAAATTAACTAGCACGGGGGTGTCCAAACGTTGTTGTTTGAGGGCCGCATACAGAAGAGTGCAAGGATGAAAGTAATTTTTCCAACTTTTTGAAACACGCTAAAGTCAGTAAAGAAAGTAAATCAATATTGTTTGTGTTGTCTCGTCAATTTCATTAGCTGTCTGTTGAAGGTGTTAAAGCGCAAATAGTTAGGATTTTTTTTTCCCAAGTTTTTGGGGTGTCCAACAGCCCTCTCTCTCATAGAATAGATCCGGTTATGCACTTAACAGCGGCCGAATCGCATCTTCACATTCGGAGCCCAAAAAAGAACAAAGTGCAGTCAAATGACCGTTTTTCCATCCGTTCCTTGAGGATCATGAAAGGGATGTCTTCATAAATCGGCCATATAGCACAAAGTGGAAGAAACAATTTTTGCCTTTGACTTTGAATTCTCTTCATTCACTACGGTGTTTATTCTTGTCATCATAAATGGTTTATTTGCGTCTTTGAATGTGAAAATGTATCCAGTGTATCAACAAATTAATTCGTAGTCATGGCACCTGTTTTTCTGACACCCTCCCTTCTCACTTTTCCCACCTTTTTAACTAGCCTTGTGGCCCATGTCTTCATTTATTTATTCCTCATGATGTAGGCCGGAAAAAAAAAAAAAAGCCCCCCGTACGGTAGTTTGGACACCCCTGGCCAATAGGAAAAGTCAACTTCTCCCGTGTTTGGGCGGTTGCTGTTGTTTAAAGATGTAAGGCCTTACTGACAAAAGGCTTCCTGACCCAAAATCCGACATTTCCTCTGTGCTACCTCATTGACCTCGAATCGCATCTCCATCAATCAACGGTGCCCTTTCCCTGCCAAAGATATGTCTGAAGGTTGAGACGAGTAGAGGTGGCCATCTCTGAACTCCTTGACCATCTGTCTGATGCCAGTCAAAATACAGTAGTAACTGCTTCTTCCCCTGCTTGGTGAGCTCCGGCAAGCGAGATGAACTAAAAACGGGGCCAACTAGACACTCACTGCTTTTGGAATGTTTGCCTCGTCCTTCGTAGAATGTGAACGGCATCGTTAAGGAAGACACAATTGACGCCTGTTGACGTCCGTGTTGTCAACGTGTTTGCTGTTCGCACAATTGGAGTTGCTTGTATGCATTGTGGATTGGATGTTAGCATGTGTGTTGTTCGCATGCAACAAAATAACGAACTGTTGTGTGGCACCTTTTGGTGCAAACAATTGATGCGTTGACCGGACTTGGTTTTTACGCTCCCTTTTTCATCTTTAATGGCACAATATGACCCATTGTCTTGTTTTATCTCCTGCGACCATGGATTCTTCCCAATAAGGCGCGGCGGGGTTCAGCTCATGGGTTTACTTGTGCGGTAATGGAGTGATGTGGCGGTTGCGCTGCGTGCAAAGCTTTTAAGACTTCTCTTCTTAACACAAGTCAAAAGTTTTTGTTTTGCTGCGGGCACGCCAACGCAGCCTGAGCAAATCCAATTTGGGCTCATTCACACACGAGCGGTAGATTATTTGAAATGCATTTCCTTGCCGTCACATGAAACTGGGTCTCGATTGGCAGAGTAGGACATTAATTTACACACACATTTTTAGACCCTGACATTTTTTAATTGTATCTACCAAGTTTAAGCCTTGTTTTTATTGAAGCTTTGATACACACAACGATACAACCACGCGGAGCTCTATGATCATATAAAGACCTGAAGGTTACTGCATATTCAGGTTTTAAGCGCCTAGTTAATTGCTTCACGTTGAAGGTCCAAAGTTCAGATGGGACAATGCAATTCCGCATTGCTTGCAAGTTGCCACATAATATAAAATATGAACAAAAGTATCGGCTCTACTTTAGCTCTGTGTGATTTGTGTGCTTCAACTTTCTATTTTGTCCAAATAGTGAATTGTCTGCTAGTATCACTTTGCCATCTGAATCTGAATTGCTAACGCAGAATTTTATTAGCATGAAAATGCAATGCAGTAGACAGGACCGGGGCCAAGAATGTAAGTGGCAAAAATCTGCGTATGATTGATGGCGATTAAAAAAAAAATGTATTTGTTTGCTTATTGCATAAAAAGGCGTAATCCACCAAATGGCTTTTCCTCACATAAAATGGGGGTTGGCTCCCCACAAGAAAAAAAAAAATTTAAATATTGCACATTTTTGGAAATATTGGAGAGAAAAAAATCTGTAAACTGATGAATCTCCAGTTGCCAAAGCGCAAATATGCTGGGGTCCACTGTATTCAATATACACTTCACTTCAAAAATGGAACATTCAGTTGCTCTTTCAATATTTGCATGCAAATTCAACTTGAAGCTCTAAATTCAGCAGCCAATCGTCACCTCCGGTTCTCTAGCCCAGCCAGGCCAAAGCAGTCGAGCCAGCAACAGCCAATCCTGTTCAACTCCCTGACCGCTCTATCGGTTGCTTTGTCCTGGCTTCTCCCAATCACCCACAAGTGATTTTTTTTTTGGGGAGGGGTTGCAGTCCAATTTAGAGCTGAAAGTGGAATTAACAGGTGAATGTTCCATTTGAAGCTGTAAAATAGTTCATGCTTCAGATTCAGACGATATCCTTCCATAGTGGTGCCAGCCTTGTCTTTCCAGAAAGTGGGTGGCCTGGTTTTTGATGATTAGTGATCCATACAGTAGCAGAGATTGAAATTTTTATTTTTTTTTCTTTACTGTCACTCTTTTTTTTCCACACAGGAGGTTCTGAATCTGCAATATCAGATGTAAGTTTCCACCATTTGTTGGCCTCCTCCCCGCTCTTTCCTTTCCGCATACTTTCCGTCGACTAAGTTTTCCATTGAAAAGAATTCCCTTCAGTCGCTGCAGCAGTCATACATCAAGCGGGCGAAAATAGTCCTGCATTTTGTGTGTGTGTGTGTGTGTGTGTGTGTGTGTGTGTGTGTGTGTGTGTCAGGGGTGATCATGTCCAGTCTGTGTGTGCAGCTCCACGTGCCATGCCTCATGCCGCCCTCATCCAGCTGGTCGTGGGACCAGGAAGGCGACCGGAGACGCCAGCAGAAGTGGCAGGAAGAACAAGAGCGCCTCCTTCAGGTCAAAATTGTTACCAGCAGCCGGGAGAAATCAGAAAAGTCCTCATGGTGGGTGAGATGTTGTGTGCTTGTTGCATCGTTCAGGCGCAATATGAGCGAGATCAACACAGGCTGGAGGCAGAGTGGCAGAAGGCAAAACGCGACGCCATTGAGGAGGTGTGTTGTTAAAGTTGATTTTCTGTTATTGAACGTTATGTACGTTTTTACTTCTGTAAATTAGGCCATTGCTCTGCGAGATGTTTATTGCTCCGCTTCACCTTTGCATATTTGTGTGGCCAAACGGTTGACATTTTGTAGCTCGAATGGCTTCACGAAACCACCGTTTGATGACGTTGCGATTCCCTACGTCACACCCTGCTCCAGCAAATGTAAATGTGCTGTTGCAGAACAACTTTGGAATGTGCAAAGATGTCGAGACCCCTCCAGGAGGGATTCATCTCCATGGTTTGACAAAAATAACGGAGCAGAGCCCTGAAGAACTTGCGCTTGAATCTCCAAATCTCACACTGAAGGATCATCTGAATGACAGAGACTGGTAAGGCACCATTTTTCTGTCACCTACATTACAGATGAACTATTTGCACTGTGCAGTATTCGATGAGCTGTTTTTTTTTGTTTTTTTTTTTTAAAGAAATGTCACATGCACAATAATGACTTTTGACTGGCAAGCCCACTCTTCATCCGCTTGCTACTCATTCTGCTTTTCTTTTTTTTTTTTTCTTCCCCTGACAACTTGCTGCTAATATGACACCTCAGGGCTGAGGGCACCTCTGGCTTTGCGCAGCTCTCTCCTGCACACAGGTCAGAACAAACAGACTTCCCGTCTTAGGGTACCTTCACAGCTAACGTGTTACTTCTAACGTTTTATTCTCCTCAAATTTTCCAGCCATCGTATCCCAAAAGTTGAGTTTCTGCCCTCTCCCGCAGGTTAAAATCCTTGTCAACTCCAGCGTTAGCCGGTTCATACAAACAACCAAAAGGTTAGCCGAGCTTCTTCTTGTATAAGCCGCCTCTATTCTTGTAGGCTTTTTTTTTGTTTTTTCCTCCTTTCTCCAGGTGATTCAAGGAAATGGAAAGAAGAGCCTGCATCCAAGGCCGAGCGAGAGAGGCAGCAAATCTTGGAGGAGATGAAAAAGAGAACTCAGCTTCTGACTGACAACAGCTGGATCCGCCAGCGTAGCAGCAGTTACTACAAGGAGCCCATCTACATTGGCATGCCCCTTAAGAGGTTGAAAGCTGCCATTTTGTTGAAATGGTTTCTTTTTATGCTCGGTCGTTGTCAGCTGTGTCAATTGGCGCGTCTGTGCTCGCAGGTACGAGTCTCTCGACACCCTCGGAAGTGCTCGTTCATCCTTTACGGCAGGTTATGACCGACCGCATTCGGCCGCTGCGGGTTATTGCGGGCCAAGCAGAACCGCTTCTGCCCGTTACCTTCACGGATCGAGGTCATCCCTGAGAAACGCGCCCACCCAGGACTCTCATTCTGCCAGGTAACGCAAACGCCGCTTTTCCCACGGTCGTCATAGCGCGTCACGTTACCCTTGTGCGCGGTGTGCCGCCCCAGGATGGTCAGCGGAAGGAGAACCTGCTGTGTGTGTGAAGGTCACCTGAGTAGTGGGGCGGCCATGGTTATTGACGCCCTTAGTCTCTGCTTCCATTTTGCCTGTTTTCAGGTGAGGTGTTCAAGAACCGGGGTGACGGTGCGCTCACATGAGTCTGGTTATCTTTGGCCGAAGGAATTATCCCACTGGGTTGAAGAGCGGCTCACCAGTATACAGTGGTACCTCTACTTACGAACGTCTCCTCAAACGAAATTTTCAAGTTACGAAACGCCTCAACAGGAAAACATTGCCTCTTGTTACGAAAGGAATTTCAAGATGCGAAAGGTAAAAAAAAAAACAGTATGGGCTGCTACTCGCAGTTCCGAGTTTCCTGAATGCAACATACTTATAGCTGCTCTGCCATTGGCTATTACTGTACCTAGCATCTTCCTGGCATCCCATTGGCTAAGAGAGACCTCTACCGTCCGCAGCTGTGTGTAAATAGATGGATATGTGTCTATGCAGCATCCTCGTCATTCGCCCCTCGGGCCATGAGGCCTTCCGATCGTTTGACGAAAATGTGAATCACCCAGAAAAAGTGTTCACCAGTCGAGCGATCGCTCACTATGCTAATGTTTGCCTTGGGCATTTTCAAAGGATTGTTAAAAGCCAACAAAGGCAAAAGTCCTTGGATCAGTTCCGAACAAAACGCCAGGCAAAAAACACTTCTGAGAGAGAACATGAACTGAAGAGGGCAAAAAACGAAGAGGACGCAGTTAAAAGTTAAATGACCATCATTTGTATTTTTGACTCTAGTCTTTGTTTTTTACATTGTGCACAACTCTCATTTATTGTGCAATCTAATTGTAACGTGTATTTGTTACATATTTTGATGCGCTTTTATGCTTTAGGAAACATTTACGTCTGAATTATGGGGAGGCCTTGGAACGAATTAGGGCATTTACATGCAAAACGCGTCTCGACTTACAAAAATGTATACGAAAGAAATTTCTTCCAGAAGCAATTAATTTCATAAGTAGAGGTACCACTGTCGTTGTCTTCCCACATTGCTGTGTACACTTGTGATGCATCGCACGGGCAACTGCATTGTCCACTATGCGATTGAAGCGGTCGAGGAGTGTCGCCGGTCCCAATTCAAGTGTACGTGACTGTCATTTGCAGAATGAACACCACTGTAACCTGCAATCGGAAACATTCTTTCATACCCAGTGGCGAGCAAGGCCTTCCCTGCTGGCCTAAACGCTATCGGGAGCACCGACCTACATTTCCGACCTAAATTTTCCCATTTCTTCAGTGATATTTGATGGAACTGAATTCATTCCCAACCCTCTTTTCTCTTAGTTGAGTCGCATTTTTCTTGGCCGAGTATGATGCATCGTATTTGAATGCTTACGTTTTGTCATGTTATAAGATGAATACATATATATTTTTTTTTATCTGCCATTTTTCTGGTATGTGGTGACATTATGGAATTGAAGTCGCGCCTTTTTGTCTTTTGATGGGTGTGCTGTCCACTTTTTAGATGCCAGTTGTAAAAAAAAAAAAGTCACACGGTGTGGGTTTTCAAGTTTAGCGGTCCAGAGTTCATTAGAATGTAGATGTAAACTTAACGCACCTTTTGCAAGCGTTATCTTTTTCAGACCTTAATGTGGTGAGTCTCTCTCAGCAACCGTACGGGAGAGTTAAAGCGCTGTTCTGTGCCTTTGTAATGTAATTTTTTTAAAAGTGTATTGAAGCAAAGGCCTCTATTTTTGTCAGCTGGACTGCATTTTTCTCACTTCTCCCTCCTCCTCAGTGTGTGGGCTGCCAGCAATATCTTGGAAAAACAGACACCGGAGTACAGATTCGGGTCCGAAACAAGAAGCCATACTGTGAGCCCTGTTATTTCCAACTAAAATGTGAGTGGTACAGTTTTACGTCGGGCCCATCTTAAATTTTCAGAAATGATACTTCCAGACTGACCTATTTTCTGTTCATGTGATTGAGATTGTTTCTATTTCACGTCAGAGTCACTTCTGTCTTGAAAAATGATCCGGTTCTTGAATAACAAAACATTTGGTGTGTTTGTCATGAAAATCCAAGTGGTATCTGTTTGATTACATTTTAGCAACCACTTCCCCAAGCGTGTGACGAGAACAAAGAACTCACGCTTGCAGAACAAGCCTCAAAGTGAGGACGATCGCGTCACTGGAGGAATACAAGGTCGATGAGGCAAGCTGTCGTTTTGAAATTGGTCATTGTTGAAAGTTTATATCAACATGACAAGTGGAATCTTTTTTTTTTTTTTCGGTGTGAATGGATTATCCAATAAAGAAATGCCTAGTGCTTTTGTCGATGGAGTTTTGCTGTCGTTGTGGAACAGTAAACCTACTGTAATTATTAGCCGGTGCATTGCATACAAGCCCTGTTTGGAAGCCCATGTATTTGTATGAGAGCACTTTGTCCCCCCCTCTGAAATGTTACCTCACCGTGTGCACATTGGTATAGAAGCAGTGCTATGGCTCCTGTTGACAACTACAATGTGTTCAAAAACACTGTGCACTATTTTATTCGGGTTTTGCTCTTCATGTGTACCAGCAGGGGGCACGTCTCTGAATTGAAGTAATACTCTTCCTAATTTGGTCTGCAGTGAACACAAGCAGTCATGTGGCAGCATTGCAGTACCCCACGTTTTTCGTGTCATGTCAATCTGATGTACGTGTATGTTTGTAATAAACTTGGAAAGCAACACATTTTCACAGAATTTTGTCCTTATGTTTGCCGTCTCACTTGTCATGCCATAATTCATCTCTGTAGTCTATTTTTATGTACCGTATTTTCCGCACTGTAAGGCACTTCGGAGTATGAGGCGCATGTTCAATGAATGGCCTATTGTAAAACTGTTTTCATATAGAGGGCACAGCGCATTATAAGGCGCACAGAATGGAAGCTGCAACAGTGGCTGTGGTTGTGTTATGCATCCACTAGATGGAGCTACAATATCAAGAATACAATACAACACAGCTTTATGTAATAATAATACATTTCATTTATAAGTAGCGCTTTCACGACCGCTGCAGCTGTAACAAAGCCCTTTACGGAACATTTAAAATGCTACGTCCAAAAAATAAGAATATTGATCCCTCTAGAAGGCGCATCGGATTATAAGGCGCACTGTCGGTTTATAGGTGCGCCTTATAGTGCGGAAATACGGGATATAATTGGTTTGCTTTTTCGCTAAGATCTGCGTGATGGAAATTTGTCTTGTTTTAAAGGTTGAACTCAGTTCTAATTGTATGTGTTGATTTCTAAAATTATCATATCCAAAAGTATTAGAGAGTTAACCTTACTTGGTTGCCTTTTTTCCATCAGCCGTGTCCTCGGTGCACATTACGAGAACAATTCTGGCTTTAATTTCAGAGCCTTTGTCTGATCTCCATATTTGGATCCAGAACGGTGTCTTCCAAACCCAAAGGTTGCCGTTTTGATTCTGATTTTGTTATATTGTAATAGGCTAGTCGATACTTAAATGCCTTTACGGTGCATTGCATGTACACATTGATGCTGATGAGCGACAGTCCTGAGACGTGCGAGAATGCCTCCTTTTCTGTTAGGAGCATACCCTGAATGCAGCTCTGCTCAATTTTCGAAGCGTGTCACATGTTTTAAAGTCTGGGAGTCTCTCAACAGGAAGTGAAGCAAGATGGAAGACGGAAGACTTTTTAGGGTCTGTGGTGCACAAATAGGGGAAGTGCTGCTCTGCGGCGCTTTCCAAATCTATTGTAGAGTTTTTCATTCTGTGACACGGCAGTGATAATCAGTTTTGTCCATAGACTCGATATGCTCACCGCTTGACCTGAATGAAGTTGGATACATACTGCACACAAAAGCAGCATGAAACCGTTAAGATGTGTTTATAATATAGTAATAACAACTATATTCCCTGAGATTAGCCAGTTTGAACTAACCCCACCAGTGAAATGACTTGGAGACAATTTCTACATAAACTTGGCTGTTGAACAAGGGCAAACAATGATAGATGACCATTTCGAGAGTTTATGATGACCTAGTCACTTCAGAGAATGAGGCGTGTGGTTTCCCCAAAGGGAGCAGTCGACTTTTTGTGTGTGCGTCTGCTGGGGATGGGCTGGAGATGTGCTCCAGATGCTCAGGATGGGCTGGCTCTTTAGTTTTTGGTGTACTCCTGACAAGTATGTGTTGGAAATAAGAAAAGAAAATGTACTCACTGGCCCCAAAATAATGTTGTTTTTTGGAGCTTCATCAATATATTCGAGCTTCAAAATGTGTTTTGGGTTGATGTTAAAAGACGTTGGACACCAATGTCAACGGTGAAAATTGTGAACTCGTACCACTGACAGTGCCACGTGACCAATCTCCAATGATCACATTTTGGACGCACCTCTTCGCAATGGCGCTGACAATACTCTTGTGGCTGTACTTACTTTTGCGAATGCTAAAAGTCCGTGAGCTGGACATGTTTTAATGGGTGAAAAACAAGTCGTGAAATATGGAGAGAGATCTGTCAGCCATATGTTCCCATCTTCAGCATGATGAGAATAGTTTCCAGGACTGGTGTGCTTGTTTTGATTTGTGACCTCACAGCGGTGACCTTTGTTTTGGCTGAATACCCTGAGAGTAATTTTTTTTTTTTCCTCTTCCCCCCGGTTAGATCCCATGGGCCGATACGTTTGATCTCATTTTCATGGGAGAGGCCTTAGAGTTGTTTAATAGTACTATTTTCTTCGACAAAAATGTTTTTCTCCCCCTAGAAACGCGTGACCGTTGACTTGCCTTATAAGGTTTATCATCTGTGTGCCGACTCCTTCCTTCTCCGGCCTCCCTTTTGAAAGTCTTTATCTTTGCAAATGTTTGACGATTTTTTTTCCTCCCCCATCTCGTGCCATGGTACGATGTCTGCAGCTCATGTTTAGGAAGTCTTGAAAGTCTTAGAAAGTAAACCTACTCTGTAAAGTGCAGAATTGAGTCAAACATTTCCAACTTGGGTCCTGCAATACGTCCGACATTTGAGGGCAAATAAAATGATGACATTTAAGTGACACATTAAAATGGAAATAATGGGGGGGAGGGAAAGTATCAAAAAGAGATGGTTTTTTTTTTGTGCTTGTTTTTTTACTGCATTGAAAAAGTCTGCTGTGGTTAAGTGTCAGTCTAGCATGACTACACAGTGTCAACTTCATCTCCAAAGCGTGGAAGACAGGAAGCGGTGTGGAGTCAGGACATATCTGGCAAGCGTCCTTACAGTGGAACATCTCTGCTAAACATTTCCCAGAAGCTGTTTGTCACGGGTGACATTTAGATGGGAAGAAAAGGCAGCATTTTCATTTGCCTCCTTTTGTGAGTTAATAGATGCCATCCTAATGATCACGTATAATATCTGTGTGGCAAAAACGATGTTGGGTTTATTCGTGAGGCAACAAAATGTCGATTTTATCTGGCGAGCGGTGGAGGGAGTACGTTTTAGTGGGTGCGCGGGAGTGTGCAAAAACTGCTTCACCAAATTCCACAAAACTTTCTAAAGCGGTGGATACATGAGCCGTAATATTTTGGCAAAGATCACAAAAAATGTCCACATCTTTTTTTTTTTTTTTTAATTTGGCACTTGAAAAAATATTCTGTGTTCTCTGAATAGTACTAAGCAACCAATTATGTTTTATCTTGTACTACTTTCTCCACTGGCACAAGTGTGCATCAAACAAATACTTTCATTTTCAGACCATATCAGCTGGCAGAGCTTTTTTCTTCTTTTTTTTTTTCAATAAAACAAATGCTAGCACACTTTGATGAAGACCACAATGTTCAGAGCAGGGGTGGGCCATTGAAATGTTGGAGGAGGCCACGAAGGACCACGCACTTCAAAACGAGGTGCAGGACGCAAATACAATTTTCAAAATCGACAAAATGCGTGCATATGTGCAAAATAGGTGCTCTTAATATATCTTATGATAATACATTTGTCAATGCAAGTATTAAAGGTTCATTATCCTAACCCAACAACAAGGACCCAATGTAAGCGTGTCTGCCTTCTAGTGGTGATTGGTCATATTACAACTTAAAAATTACCCCTGCATGTTTGCAGTTTGGCAGCAGCAGATTTGCATGTCCACTGATTTTTTTTTCCAATTTTCTTTGCCATATTTTGCTGGATATTTTTTCATATCTTTGGATCACTCAAGTTTCACGGGAACCATGCAATACGTGATTATCATTGTGTTTTGAAGAATGATTTTGATTTGTAAAAATTAATCAATAAATTTTTTTGGTTTTTTTTTTTGTTTTGTTTTTTTTTTGTTTTTGTTTTTTTTTTAATAGTCAAGGCCCCGCGTTTGCCCGACCCTGGTTTAGCGCATATGATTGACATCCCCAAACATGTAAAATAATTGTGGTATTTTTGTCGAACTGAAAAATGTCTTCAGCTTTGACAAACACACACACACACAGGATGGTGAGATCAGTGATGGGTTTCGAATCAGCTTCCTTCATGTCTTGCCCTTTCAGAAAGCTGTGACAGTATGCGGGAGGTTGATGGGAGTATGGAGGGGTGGGGGGTGCGGGGGCACTTGGTGTGAAGAGGAAGCCCAGGCAGCCGCAGCAGGGGAGGAGGATGTTCCTTCTCTTCCTCTCTGTTCCCCGCTGCTGAGGAGGGCTGGCAGCCTTTCACTTCACGCTTTACCAGTATCGTGTAAGGCTCAGCTTTGCCACTGGAAGCCGCACCAATCTCCGGTTTGCCGCTGCGTGCCGAGAGCAGCTCAGCGGAGACTGGCAGCATTTACCCTTCTCGACTCAGGATAAATACAAGGCAAAGCAGCTGCCTTAAGTTGCAGGGATACGAGCTGCGGGCATGGCGGCGCTTCAATCAGCTTGTTGATGCCAATTCGTGCTGATAATCATTGATGATGGCGGGGTGTTTTTTTTTTTTTTTCTCAGTCCAATCACGAGTTGGCTCTGATATATTCGAATTTATGGTTGTGGTCAGAAAAGCTACAGCGTGACGATCTTGTGTCTTTGCCTCAAATAACTTTTCAAACCTTCCGATTGCGTCATGCCTCGAGTGACAATTCACATTCCCTTGGCTAATATTTGGATGAAATCTGGGGATTACTCTCATGCTAGAATAGTCCACCGATGGTCCTCATTCATGTTTCACAAGAATAGCTCTCGTAAGTCACAGCAGGAAATCGCAATGTCCGCATTAGTCGTTTCGTGGTTCTGCAGCAAAATATCCGACGTGGACTTCTCGTTTTTCACTTTCTATGTCTATAGAAATGTGGCTGTACAGCGCGGCCTCAAAAAAGCTGCATCGCTTCTCATTTGTGAAGAGGAAGTTGGGCCAAAAAAAAAAAAAAGTGAAGTTTATCCATTACGATGATAACAAAGCTGTCTGATTGTAGCACTTGCATACCTTCAGCATTGTTTGAGTGGCTCTCGCGCAGCTACAGTATCTGTTGGCTAGGCCGGATATTTGCTGGAATAGATTTGCTGGAAAAGTCAACTGGGATAGGTTCCGGCTCAGCACAACCCTCATGAGAAAATGTCATCTGGAAATGAATGAATGGACAATGGAATTTAGTGTCTTCAACTCAATGATTAACCACACTTGAATCCAAATCTATTCACTCAATCCAAATATTTCACTGGAGGGGACAAGTAATGAGATGATGCGCGATTTCAGTTTGAACAGGACTTGAAGGCCAGGAAACCACGGCACGACCGACTATCACCAGATTGAATGCAATTCCATTCAGGATAACACACAAGAAAGGTCAAAGAAAGAACTCATTCTGAATATTGGCTGTCTAGACAAAACATCAACAGATTATTCTTAAAGTCTGCGGACATGTTTCTAACCTTGTGACACTCATGGATTATTCATGGAAGCCAATCTTACAAATATCTCTTCCAAGATGCGGTTATGGCCGACACAAATGGCCATTGACAGCGGCAGAATGGAGAAACATTTTTTCTTTAAAAAAAAAAAATAAAAATAAATTACACTGAAAGCTTTTGAATTATACTCTTCTGCTCACGAGACGCTAGCATGACACACTGGCTGCAAACTCTTGTGAAAAAAAAAATACATATAGTGTAGAAATGTAACATTTTGTATGATATGTTCAAATGTGAACTCAAAATGATTCATCAAGATCATTGTGGACCTTTGGTGAACTAATTTAAAAACAATTCTGAGTGCTTTTAAGGAGCATGGCGGAGAAAGGATCGGCAAGCGTCACTTTAAAACGTAGGCAAGTCTGCTATTTCAACCTTTTGGAACGGATGCCATTTTGAATTCTTGAACAACGACAAAATGCTAATTAACTTTATTTGCAAATGTGGACTGTCGTTTTTTGACAGAGATGTGCACTTTACCCCCGTCCGCGACCTGGGTACGCTTCCGTCATTGTCCCTCCATCCTTATTTATACCATAATGCCCATCTCTGCTTTTTCATTATTATTATTATCTTAGCTAGGTGCTAGCATTTTGGTCATATTTTGTGTTTGTTCACAACTTCGTATTTGGCCCTGGATGACCTATCACACTTCCAAGCTTATGTTATTTTATTAATTATCATTTTTTGTTAGAGCATCATATTATTTCATGTCGAGATTACCTAAATTACATTCTGTTGTTTAATAATTGCTGAGCCATGTTTTTATGTTGATAGCTTCTGATTGGCTGAAGAAACGGAAAGCAGGAAGTGATGGGTTTTGAAATAAAGCTGCGTTCAAACGAAGTCCATCTCTCCTTGTGCCGTTTCTTAAAGTAGAGCCATCCATTCATTAACAACGAACCCCTCAACTTAGTCTTTCCGAATTACAAACCGCCACTCAACCCTTCACAATTGCCCGGGCTTTTGCTTGAGCGGACGTTTTCCTGGACTCGACCAAGCTCCATTGTCGCATTGCTTGCTAGTACGTTTAAAAAGAAGCGCCGAAGAAAAACAAAAGTAACTAATGTGTCCGTCTTGTGTTTCCCAGTTCGAGTTTGAGAATGGCCAGACGCACATTAATAAAACTTGATGGCGCTAATGGAAACGGTGGGAACGAGCGAGACGGTTGAAATAACAGGGGGAAAGGTTTTTCTGCCGTCGCCAAGGGGCCTTCATATTTCATTCTCTGTTATTGCGTCTGATTTAAACAAAGAGCCAATGCATCGGGGCTATTGTGAACACCAAGCGCCGTTATGCCTGAATGTCAGAGGCGATGCGCAAGGTATGAAAATGAAACAGAATTACAGTTAGCTAGCGGCAGAGGATGTGAGAGAAAAAGTGTGAAAAATTTAGTTCCCATAGAAGCTGATTCGAAGAATGCCAACAAATCTGCAAATGGTCTTGGCTCACTTCTCCTCCTCCTCTACCAGTGAGTGGTGGCTGTGTGCATGTTCGTTTTCACCATTTTCTTATGGACACGTCCAACGATGCGTTGAATATGTTTTTGAAGTTTGAAACGTCACAGACTGATGAATGTTCACTCGTGACCCCCTCGAAAAGGATGCAAATCTTTTGATCTCGTCTCTGGGCGTTCCTTTTGATTTGCTTTTTTCGCCTTGAGTGAAAAGCGAATCTTGCATGCATTTTGGATTTTGTATCGTTTCAGTTGACTGTTCTGGTTCTGGAGCAGCATGTCCTTTGTGTAAAGACGTCTCAAAAGTCACAGTCAGCCTTCCTATTTCCGGCACAGATGGTTGGGTCAGATGACAGCCGATTCGATCTCGCTCGTGTAGACGCCGCTCTTTGTGTAGGAGGGAGCGTTGCCTTTCGAGTGGACATTATAGATTTGCAGTTTATGTGTGGTGGTGATTTCTGGACATTTGGGATTGTTTGAAAATGTTTACTGAGCTCATGTTGTGTATCGGCACATATTTGGTCATGGCTTGAATTTGCGTGATCACAGAAGAGAAGAGACTTTTGATTTGTTCAAGAGAAATCCCCTGATCTTCCTCCATCTTGCTTTTCGGCCCAGGGAAATAAATGAGCTCTTTGTGATGGGAAACAGTTGCTCTTACTCGAGTAGGTTGTGTTTTCAGTTGGTTGGGTCAGAGGAGCTGCAGTCGAAATGTGGGGTCAATTCACCGTGTGCAGAGGGAACAAACAGTGTTACTTTGCATTTATTTTAAATGTCTGGACGGGTGCTCGTGTGACATTAACGATAGAGCCCGTTTCGGCACATAACCTGATGGCGTAAGGTTCAGTTACAGTTGCAACCGCAAGATCATTCAACAGTTGTCAGGGGTGGCTTCCTCCACGCTACTAACACAAGCGGACATCACGTCAATAGCACCAGAGTGTGCAGATTACATCATTTCATAGACCAAATTAATCTGCGAAATGTTACTTGATGGTGGTGTGCCATGAATGGCTTTGAATGCCAGTTTTCAAATAGTAACAGTGAACACAAGAGAGCGGTACAGGATGCATTGCCATGTCACATTTTCTTTAATATGGTTAAATATATACAGTACAGATCATACAGTAGATATCACAGCCTATTTTGGCTTTCTTAAAAAATCTGAGAATCAGTCAGCCAATCTGACTGCCAGTTTTGAATATTATTCTTGCAGTGAAAACGTTTTACTTCAGTTAGTTAGTTGTATGATAAACATTCCTTTTTCTTTCACATATGTATCAGCTACACAACAAAAGATTACAATTATTCCCAAAACAATTTCCAAAATCAAGACGTGTATTAATAGTAGTATCACCGAGAACGTTGTTTTAAAAATAACACATGTATGATTATGTACGTTTAAACACCAAACATCATATTTACATGACGATATTCATGTCCTACACTTTATGTCCTTGCTCTAGACTCTAGAGCAATGACCCACCAACATATGGAGCCTGTGGCCCCGTTCTAAAAAATAGCCGCCAGTGATGGGACGTTATTTTCAAGGAATGTTGTAGAAGTAAGCACAAACTGAGAGTTACAGAAATAAAGTGTTGCATAAGGATATTTATTGACTACCCGAGAAGTATTTTCTAATCTAAAGAACTGACTGACTCCTGCTCTCTCTGAACCCCATCGGCACTCTTTCCTAGTTTACAAAGTATACACAAATAAGGAAATCAACCCCCACTTTGGTTCCAAAGTGTACCCATAAAACACGACAATTATAAGTGAAACACTGCAAAAAGAAGTCACGAACTGGCACTTGGCTCACAAGTTCACCGACTGAAAACGTACTCGGTGTAGCTGGTCCACACTTTGTCCTCCCCCGGGTCGCTGCTGGCGTACGAGCACGTCCCGGTGGAGTTGCAGGCCACCATGTGGAAGCCGGCCTCGGCCAGACGGTCGAACGCCTGCTCCAGGAAGTTGTACTTCAGGTAGTACCTGGACGTGTACTTGTCCGGGGTTCGATCCGGGTCTCGGCTCTCATTCAGCGTTTCCCCAAACACTTCTTTGGCGAGGCCGATCTTGCTGCACACGGTTATCCGGGCCACTCGGCGGAATTTGGCGTCCGCCTGGATGTCCCTGCCGATGGTGTAGCTGCCCCGGTAGCCCACCGTGATGTAGCCCGCGCCGGACCCGGGCGAGCGCAGGGTTCTGTCCGACGACGAGGATGGGGTGGTGGTGGTGGTGGTGGTGGTAGGGCTGGCGAGCTCAGCCTCCTCCGGCTCCCCGCCGTCCTCCGTGGGGGAGGTCTCCTTGCTGGGGGCCGCCAGGCGCCTCGACAGCTCCGGGAGCCGGAAGAAGTCTGCCTCCTTCTGCAACCGCCTTCTCTCCTTGAAGAACTCGGGCAAGAAGAGCTCCGAGTCCCGCAAGTAGTCCAAAATGTAGCGGAACAGAAAGCCGTCTCGGTCGAAAAAGAAGCGACCCTTGCCGTCCTTCGGGAGCTCGTCCGGGGAACTTTGGCTGAACTTGGCCCACAGCAGGGAGTCGGGCACCGCCGTGAGGGTCTCGAGCCGGGTCACGTACACCTGACCGCCCACGTTGAGCTCCACGATGTCGGGGAAAGTCGAACCGTGGCTCTCCGTGTCTGCCATCGCTGCTCGTGGTCGTTGAGGGCGAGATAAATTGGGTCCCGTTCCCAATTTTGACAAGTGCTTTATGTGGGTTTGGCTGAGTGGGAGGAGAACCGCAAGAGAGCCAACATCGCTTTTAACTGTTAAGTGGGAGTTTATGCTGCGTTGAATGACTCTCTCCAACCACCAAAACTCGCCTTCAGTGTAAAAAAAAAAAAAAAAAGTGACGCTATCAATGTGTTTAATAAATTACACCGCGTAGTCAAAAGCACATTTTAATGTAAACAAAAGTTTACTTGCATCTCTGATTTAAAATATTTAAAAACTGTTTTTGACTACTGTTGTTTAGTTTTGTTTTCCTAACACTTTCTGTTGTTATCCAGTGACTCCCCAACTTGAGCGGCTAATTACATTATATATAACGCTATATGTCAGTGGCGTTATATCAGCCAGTCATAAGAATAAAATGCGCTCCCATACCCAGAATAAGCAAAATAAACCTGTGTAGCCACCTGTTGCCACTCATACAACAGAATAAGTCGTGGTTTCCTACAATATCAGCTTTGTGTTCAATTCAACAGGCCCAGATTTACACTGTAATTTTGTGAGTGGATTGAGACAGCTTCATTATTGTTTCAGTACAGTATTCTTCGTTTTTGTCACATTTTCGTCATATCATTTTTGATAGGTGTCTCATTTCATGAGGTTCCGGAGTTGTACATATAGTAGTTGGTTATCCTATACGTTTCCCATTTTCTGTCATTTTGAAAATATTGATGCCACTTCAAGAAAGAGACCAAATACTCGTTTTTCAAAATTTCCAGTTTCAAAATAACCCATTTTTACTAATTTCACATAATACATTTCGTTTGAAAATTACAAAATTAACTTCGTCTGACTAACTCGGTCAAAGGTTTCGTTACAGTTCGGAGTTTCCCCCAAGGACCACAACCAAATACTGTACAATGTATTTATGTCATGTTTTTTGAAATGATGACCGTACTGTCATCATCACTGCATTGTACTGACATCTAGTGGAAAATTGGCGAAGGTGCACCATAAATGCAAAGTACATCTTGTGAAGTACATACAGTACAGTCATAAGAAAGAATCATCGTTTGTAGTTCACCACAGCTTAACACAAACTCAAACTTCACAGCAGCAAATCAAGCAATACAAAAACTCGTAATTTTCAATTTGCCGGAGCTTGAAGGAACGGTGAATTATTAACTCCCCAATACACACGAGCCATTGTGTGCATGGCAAGTCCCCTTTAAAGGTCACTTTTTTTTCTCTCTCGCAGACTGGCAAAGGATAATTGGATGAAAGTAGCAGGGTGCCAATTACAATTTTAAGGTGAAGAGAAATAGAATAGCATAAATAGAGAGATGTCTGCCATTGTATCTGAATTGGTGCCCTTCCCGTTTTAGCCCAAATAACTGCTCGATTTCTCTTTTAATGTTTGTTATATCTGAGGACTCTGTCTACCGTGTTTTACACTCGTTGCTACTGTCTTTCAAAACCACAGAGCCAGTTCAAAACCTGGGTGTGCTGATAGATTGAGATGGGACTTTCAGCAGTCATATCAAATCAATCATTGATTTTATTTCACCGTTTTAACCAGATACCAACCCAGGGAGATCAGGATCTCCTTTACAAGGGTGACCTGGCCAAGAGGTCAACAGCACCGTTTCAAAAAATGTGACAGAATAAGGTAAAATATACCTTGCACCCGGAGAAAACCCACGCAGGTACAGGGAGAAGATGCAAACTCCACACAGGAAGGCCAGAGCCGGAATCAAACCCTGCACCTCTGTATTGTGAGTTTGACGCGTTAAAGCGGTCAACCACCAGGCTGCAAAGGGGTGGCGGGGAATTACTGGAGCCTATCCCAGCTGACTTCGGGCAGAAGAGCGACTACACCTTGAACCGGTCGCCAGCCAGTCGCAGGCCACACATACAGTAGGCACAAACGACCAGAAACTACAGCATCGCACAGAAATTCATGTGGACTCACTGGCAATTGCAATTTTTAATCGTGTGTGTGTGTGTGTGTGTGTGTGTGTGTGTGTGTGTGTGTGTGTGTGCGCGTGTGTGTGTGTTTATGTGTGTGTGTGGGCATGTTCAGCAACTGAATTTTATTAGTGTGCAGGTTGTGGTGTGCGCGTGTGTGAAATGTTGACATTCCTGCGACCCGCCCTCCTCTCTGATGCGACTCCCCGTCAAACCCTGTCAGTCTGCAGTTTACTGGAGTGTGAGCTCTCCAACAAGCTCTGTGCTCTTTACGGTCCTCATTCCATCATCGCAGTGCTGCTTCTTTTCTCGGCTCTCACATCTTAAACGTTACACGCAGGACGGCGCATCTCGAGAAAGAAGAAAATCATGGAACAGTTCATTTCAGAATTTCACCAGAAAATAAAAGTCATACTTTATGTGGAGTCATTACTTTTCAGAAGGCCAAGGCCTCCCCAGTTTTGACATGAACTAAATAAATAAATAATAATAATTTGATTGTTTCCGATGTTATGATTCAATCTCTTGATGATTTTGTTTATTTTGTTTGCAGTATGTGACAATCATCAAATTACTTAAATATTTCACTCGGTGCGAATCGAATCTGTAGAAGTCATGTGGTATTTGTACCAATACTGTACCACACACCGTAACTCAAAACACTTAAATTCTCTATTCCCTTTGAAATGAATAAAAGTCCCATTTCCGACTGTCCGGACTCTCCAAAAGATTCAACATTTTTTTTTGTAATGTGCTTCTTAATAAGTAAATTATAAAAACATTTAGTAACAACATAATAATGAGAATGTAAAAAAATTCAAAGATTGTTCATCATGATTAAATCATTGTGACTCCATCTGTTGTGTGTGACTTGGCCACCGGGGGCAGTATAATACAGTCATGCAGACACAAAGAAGTAGAGTTTCACAACTCTCGTGATTGAGTAAAATGCAGCAGTAGTTCTTTTCCACAGAGGATAAAGAACATATGGCTGTGGACAATTGCTATATTGTTGATCTACATATGTTGCTGCACCGTTCATGTTCAAATAGTGGCTTTATTTACTCAGGTTTTCCTTCTTGTCACGGGTAATGTTTGATGATGAAAAATGTTTTTTTTTCCCCCTAGTTGCAAAATCAATGGATTTTCTTCCTAGAGTTGCTCTTGGGCTTACATGCACACGGACACACACACATGCACCAGCGCGCACAACATCATCATCATCATCATCATCATCATGCAGCCAGCCAAAAGCTGAGACCAATAAATTCTTGAGTGTGGCTCCACCTTCCAAGCATGTCATCGACTGGGCTTGTGTGTGCGTGTGTGTGCGTGTGTGTGCGTGTGTGTGTGTGTGTGTGTGTGTGTGTGTGTGTGTGTGTGTGTGTGTGTGTGTGTGTGTGTGCGTGTCTTTAGTATCATAATCAGTGCTCCATCTGAATCTGAGCCAGAGGATCCATTAGGGCTGATTGAGGAGCACAAGGGTACAGACGTTACCCTCAAAGAAGGTTAGGATGACAACACACACACACACACACACACACACACACACACGCACACACACACACACATACACACACACTCAGAACAGGGTGTGGTTGGTGGCCACGATGCGTCGTGATGAGTAAAGAGGTGTGATGACCATCCCACTACTTCCTCCATTCTTTCTCCCATTTGCTGCAGTCCCATCCGCCGTGTAAAATACAAATTTAGAGTACAACTAAAGAACATTTGATACGTTTACAATGATGCCGTGTCCCTTAAAAATGAAAATGCTATTATAAACATCCGATCTTTACTTCCCCCACTGCATTCCGTGCGCGTACAAATGTGAAGGGTTCACATGGGTCCCATCCATCGTGCTCCTCTCAGCTTCCATTTGAGAGCAAACCGATCCCCAGGGGCTAATATGTGCTATTGTATGTGTGTGTGGTCCCTATATTATTCTCCCCGCTACATTTCTATGGGCAGGGTTAAAAAAAAAAAAAAACTCCATCCATCCTTTCTGTCTTTATAAAAGCACCGCGCTGTGAGGAAGTTGACAAGACCTTCCCTTGGTGGCAACACACAAAATCAGGGAAGCGGGCTAGCACAGCATTACAGGAAACCATTTCTGTTCTTGCATGTCAGAAATGGTTGAGAATTTCAGACAGGAAAGGAATTCGAAGATGGAATGTCTACTCTGAGCTGTACGTGTAAGAAAGCTCATGTTATTGTCAAGCATTCCACCGATAAAGTGAAGAAAGCACATCACGGGAAGGTATGGTCAATTACGGTTTTAGATTGTCAACTGATTTACAAACAAAAATGTAAGTGACCGTTAAAAAAAATAAAATAAAAAAGTCAGTAAGTAGACTGTTTTACTTTTTAAGTTGCAACAGCTTCCAAGGGAAAATTATTGACATTCACGGCATAAAAAAAAATAATAAATAAATAAACAGCACAACAAAAACCCCTTTCAATTGCACGATGTAAAATATCAGTTTGGCGCATTGAAATTTTGAGTTCACCCAATTATTTATGTATGTATATATTCATTTATTTTTTTTATACAGTGAACAAGATCTCTTATCAACACACAAATGGGAACATGCTCCAAATAAAACTTGCCTGCCCATAATTCTAGCCATCTATGCGACATGTAGGGTTCAAACTCAACCAAAATGTGAAATAAAACGTAAGAAAATCGGTGATGCCGATTCCGCCTTTGACTCAATCTGCAAGCGACGCCTCACCGATTGGACAGCAATTGACGTGCTTGCCTGCTGAGCTCCAGTCAGTCTACCTGCAGCCAGTCTGAGTGGTTCTGAGGCCGGGTGGATAATTAGGTTCTCCCGGCTGATTTCATTAGAGAAGCCGCTACATTCATTTGGCTCACGATTCTGCTCAGCTGCTTGGAGAGGCTAATGGCGGAGATGGAGAGATATATGGGAACCAATAAGACATGGCAGTATGTCGTGCCGTGTGATCCATGTGCTGATTTGTCAAACAGTGTCGCTTTTATAAAACCCTTGGCTTTCTGCAACATTTACTCTTTGGAATCCTCACTACCATCTTTCATCTTTCACGCGTGACATATTTCTGACTTGTTTTTACCTCATTCGCTAACTGTTTCCAGCATCAGATTTGCAATTTAATTAGAGAGGACATTACGGTACATGAGCAAAATAAAAGGGCACGAATACGCATCGGTCATCATGATAGCGAAGCACCAGATAAGATAGAGAATGGAATCTCTTTGATCTGGAAATCAATCAGTCATGTTCAAGGAACAGACCTGTTCTCTGGAATCCACTGAGATATGAAAAAAAAGGGAGGCGAAGGAAAGGTTGCAATTTTAAAGTCTAACTTGAACTGGGGGGATGCAATAAATAACTGAAGTATTCTTAAAATGTCCACGCATGGTTTACGCACCTATCGGATTAGATAAAGAAAAAAAAAAAGGGCAATTCAACTGGCAAGTGTGCAATGTGTTCTCGATATGAGTTACGCAAGCATGAGACATACCGTAAGTGGATGACATTTCTTAATGGAGCATCTCTATTTTCAAGACAACACTAGTTCGACTTGACATATCTCTTATCTTCCTTGAGAGACGAGGTCACCATAGCCTACCCGAGCTGACTTTGGGGCACAACCCAGAAGTGGTCATTGATCAAGCACAGGGGTTGCCTCAGACTCAAACCTGGAGGCTCGATAATATTCTCCATGAGATTGTGTGGGTTACTCCCAGGTACCACGGGTTGTAAATTCACTGGCAATGAGTCCAGGGTGTACCACTTCAGTCAGCTGGCATAGTTTCCATCTCCCATGTGACCCTGAATGGGATAATAGAAAATTGACGAATGGATAAAGTGGTCCCCAACCTTTTTTGTGTCACGGTCCAATTGAGGCAAGTATGTGCTGTTCACAGACCGGCAACCATTTTTTTTAATTGCTTTTAAATTGTACATTTTAAAGCACAGGTATTGACAACAAAACGGCGATTTAGCAGGTTTCTTCGATTGCCTTGTTTTTGACGACATACCCCGCCCAACAGCTTCCTTTCACGCGAAGCTCTAAAGAAACCCCGCGAGGTGGTGGGGGGGCTCTTGTCCAAATACAGTAGCTTCATCTTCGGAAATCATGGCTGCCCTGCAGCTGCACGTTTTAGCCATATGTTCGGTCAATTATGTGAATATTACTTTCTGTTTACTGCTTCTTCTTTCATTTATGGTGCATTCTGTTTATTTTAACTTGCAAAGCAATGTTCGAAGGGGGACTTCGATTGGCGCATTTCTGTGCAGCCCGGTACCAAATGGGCCGGTGGTTGGGGACCGCTGCTGTAGACAAAAAAATAACAAAAAACTGCAGTTGAAAGTGAAAGTTTCATCACAACGGGAGCCATTTACAGAAGACTAAAATTCAGCATTTGGCCCATCCGGGCAATTCCGGGATGCCATGAAAGTGTGCCTACAACCAAGGGGGCTGTGAGCAGCATAGAGAATAACATCAGAGCAACCTTCATGAGTTGTTTTGATCATCAGGTGACAAATTTGATATGCGTTTGTGAAACTAGCTGTGAGAGAAAATGTACTCGAACAGCTGGAAAGACAAGCAGAAAATATTATTTTTTTCAACCGCAGTATGGTGGCTTCAACCAGTGTGCATCCTGGTTTTAAAGCTCAGCCGGACTCGATGGGCAAATCCGTTGTTCAATGCTGAACAGCAAAATTTGAAGACCAAAAATCTGCTTCGATCACCCATCCAATGACTTCAAGAAAAATGCTGGAGGACATTCTAAATATAGCCAGTCCTCACCAATGAATGACTCTTTTGGTTCCGATCCAAACGGTCTCTTCGTCAGAGTCCGACGTCAAACCGTCCCCCAACCATCTCCCCTTTGTAAAGTAAAGCACAAAATAAATGGATTGACTCAGGCAGGCGATAGTTTTTTCCGTCATAATTGTTCATTAGCGAGAGTGCTCGGTGAGGCCCCCACTACGGATGGAGCTGGGATGTTCTCCCCCCGCCCCCGCCCGCCATCCTGTCCATTTTATGGAATTGATCTTAGTTCTCAAGGACACAAAACAAGGACATTTAGGACAAAGGAGGAGGTGCAAGGGATGGGTGGGGCACACGCGTCATCCCTGCGCATTACTGTCGATGGAGATCGTACACGCCCCGCATCCAAGTCAACCACAAGTGACCACCAGCAACCCCGCCCAACCCGAGCGGCTCCCGCTCCAGTCCAAGACGGGAGTACAGCACTTAAGGTAATGTAAATAACCGGGGAGGCAGAGCTATTTTAAGACGTCGCCTTTCACGATGGCCACGGGTGGGGACAAAGACGCTACCCGAGCGATCGTAATTTCACTCACGTTTTCAGACATGTTCTCTGTGTCTTTCAACAAAATGGCCGAAGGGGCCCGTAGAAAAGAAAGCCCTGACGTAAGATGCTGTTAAGAAACTACACAGAAAAGAAGAAAAAAAAATGCTGTGCTGAATTCACTCCATTTTATTTCATCCAGTCCAAAATCATCGGGATCCAGTTACATTTTCAAGTAGATATTGAAAACAATATGTAGCTGGAGCCAGATGGTTTTGACAAAATAAAATTGAGAGGAAATTCAACAAATATCTTGTGTCTAAACAAGATATTGTACCTCAAAAAAAATTGGATGGGCTTGAATTTACCCAATTTTATTTCATCAAGTGGTTGCATGAAATAAAATCATCTTGATGCCGATACATTTTTATTTAGACTATACATCGACTTAAAAGTTGTATCTGGATCCAGATGATTTTATTTTGTGCAACCACAAAATGAAATGGAGTAAATTCATCACACCCTTTTTTCTATGTAGAATAAAATAGTTTCAACAAAAAAAAAGAAAAAACATTCAACTAAAAATATTGCCACTTCAAAATATTACTAAGAATCACAATTTGCTATTCCAAAGTAGATTTTATATATTTCTTTTACATTACAATGTTACATTTATTTATTGTGACATCTGCTATGACAACAAAAATAAATAAACATTTAGATAACATCCTTCCTTCTTACATAATTAGCAATTTGTTATTTCTATGCTTTTGTCCCCATATTTATACAAACACACACATCACAGAGAAAAATCATCTGTACAAGGCCATGAACAACACACACATTACAGTTTCGTAATTCAAAAATGACTGACACACTATTCTGCAACAATAAGACTTGCAAAAATAAAATGCACAAACAGCAAATTACTCTTTTTTTGATATATACAGTATATATAACGAGATGATTTGAGATTACATTCATATTCACGTGGATATTTTTTTTTTCTACAGTCAGGCCTGTGGAAATCCACACGTCTCTTCACATGATTTACATTAAGGCAGCAGAATAAAAAGTGTCATTTTTCGCGTCGATGCTTCGCGCAAAATCCGCTTCTGAAAGAGAACTACTGCGATGCTTGAAGTCAACTATTTTCACGATTGCTTGTCTAAGTTCTATGAAGCTTTGTGGATGGCTTGCCTGTTGATTCGCAGTCATGATCGCTTTATATCAGTAGGAACAAAATCCGTTAGGGTGGTGGGGGTGTGTGTTTAGTACTTGTTTGATTTTAACGTGATAATTTGCATTCAGTAGCGTTATATACCAAGAAATGTCGATTGAATGGATGGCAGCAAGGCTGAGGGAGATTTCGGGTCAGAAAGTTCCCCTTCAAACTCATCTTTGACTCAGATGCTGACGCCGTGCTTTTGTTGTCATGATAAATTGGAATATCATATATTCCTGGTTCAGGATGTGGCATCGGTAGCCCTCGCGTCACATCTTCAAGGACTTGTCAGGTTTGACCGGCGTCAGGCGATTTTATTTGCCAAGTAAAACTTGTGCTGTCAAACGAAAACGGTTTCGTGTCTTCTTCATGCTTGTGCCGTTTGACGTTGTCTGATTGTGAACAGAAAGAGAAGCCGATGATGAAATGGAGCGCCGATATGAGTGAACATCTAACGTCCGGGAGAGTTTGTGAAAGTGTTTTTGATGTGCTTGATGAGCATTTTCACACTAGTATTGAGCAGGACTGCAAATAGTGTCAGGTCCATCAATATGAAAACAATAAAATGTTAAAAAAAAAAAAAAAGTCTAATTAATGAATATAGTTCTCTATTCTGAATGTTCGCTTTCTTGTTTATCGCAAATGCATCCATCCAGCCACTGTCTAATCCGCTTTATCCTCACAAGGGTCGCGGAGGGTGCTGGAGCCTATCCTAGCTGTCTTTGGGTACCGAAAATGGATGGATGGATATCCATTTTTTTGGGGGGTAGTGGAGTGTGGAGTACGCTATATTGTATTAGGACTGGTGATGGAGAGTGCATGTATTGTGTCGAGAGCCAGTATTGATGCAATGACTGGAAAATAAAAGTTTGAACGTGTGTTAATGATTTTCAGCGAATCTTGTGGAATATATTGCTTGTGGAAATGACGCTAGTGTCCCAGTTCCAGTCAGTCAGTGTTGTACCTCATGGTCCCTTGGGGAGGACGTTTGCTCATTGTCTTCTTTTCGATCGCCAGCCGGATCGGTTCTCTCGCCGTCTTCTGAAAAACCACATCCTGCTCTTTTTCATTCTTCGTCGTGGTGGGAGGAGTCAGGGCTGGACTCCTCCTCTTCCTCCTCCACGGTGTCCGTCGGCAGCGTGTCACGGCGCGTGAAGGCGGCCGCCAAGGTCACGCTCAGCCGCGGTTTGACAGGCGCCATCTCGGACAGCCCGATGTTGTTGCCACGGGCCACCAGCGTGGTCTTATCCATAATCTCCCCGCTGTGCTTGGACACGACGGCGTCGAGAAAGTCGTATTTATGAGACAGCTTGCCGCTCTCAAACAGGTACTTGGCCAGGTAGGAAAACACGACGTTCCCCAGAAAAGAAGCCAGCATGGAGGCCGTCTTAAAGGGAAACTTTTGAATGACAATATCCTCCGTTTCGCCGGTGATGTGGTGCTTGCGCTGCTCGACGGTCCACCCGGGGTAATAAATGAAAGGGGGCAGTTGCAGGTAGGGCTCCCCGCCGCCGATGCGCAGCACCATGCCAAACAAGTACGCGGCCACCGAGCCGTACGTGTTGGTGCCTTTGACAAAGAGCACGCTGAGGAGCTGCGGGAAGATGATGACATAAACCAAGTCGGAGCTGAGGTACCACAGCCCGTAAACTGTGCCCGTAACCAGCGCCATCAACGTGGCGAGACCGCCGAACACAAAGATGGTGATGCGCATGACCCACACGATCTCACGATCCGATGCCTGCGGAGACCAAAAGGGGGAGCGGACGGACGCCCGATTACGACGACAACGTTTTCGCCGAGCTTCGAGTATGGGGCGCACGCGCTCACCGACTGTCTGAAGGCCAGCTGGTAGATGTTCCTCGCAAACATGGAGCTCGCCGACAGGATGGAGGAGTCGGCGGATGACATGACCGCAGCGGACACGGCACCCAGGCCGAAAAAAGACACAAATGGCGGGCAGAGGTGCTGGAGAACGATGGGCAGGATCATATCGGCCTCTTCCTTCTCTTTGGGGGGAACGGCGCCGTATGTGGTTTGGTTCCAGTCTGGATGAGGGACGGGCGTCACACTTATTCACAAAGTTGAGTGGAGTTCATTAACATATAACATCAAGCCATGTGTTATTTTAAAATGTTTTTACAACAAAAACATTGTTTTTTTCTCGCAAAATTCAGTTGAAGAGTGAGAGGAGTCGGACAACAACCTGGGCATCGCGAATTGATTCCCTGCCAGATGCATGAAAGGAATTTATCTCAGTCCAGTCGCCTTGACTGTAAAACCACCATGCTGCCATAATTTTGCACTGTACAGTGTTATGCCAAAAAAGACTTCAAGATGAGGAGATACAATCATATAAAGTACAGTCAGGGCTGGAGAGTGACACGTTTCATTTTCTCTGTTTGATTTATTTTGCTTTTGGATCAAATGTACTTGTCGGAGTGACTTTTACGCGACAAAGTTTTTACTTTGAGTATTCTGGTTTTAGGTTATTTCATTTTTTTAGGTTTATTCATTCATCCATCCATTTTCCGATCTACTTTATCCTTCCAAGGGTCGCGGGGGGTGCAGGAGCCTATCCCAGCTGTCTTCGGGCAGTAGGCAGGGGACACCCTGAACCGGGTGCCAGCCAATTGCAGGGCACACAGAGATGAAAAACCATTCGCGCTTATAATCACACCTCGGGACAATTTAGAATGTTCAATCAGCCTGCCATGCATGTTTTTGGAATGTGGGAGGAAACCGGAGTACCCGGAGAAAACCCACACAAGCACGGGGAGAACATGCAAACTCCACACAGGAAGGCCGGAGCTGGAATTGAACCCACAACCTCTGCACTGTGAAGTCGACGTGCAAACCACTCGACGACTGGGCCGCCCTTTTTACGTTGACTTAAGTCATATTACAAAGTCACAATACTCTTACATGAGTACGACTTTGGGTTACTCTGAACGCGGGTAAAATGATTCCGATGAGGACAGGAAAAGCCGAGTTCAATGGCCAGTTATCGCGGAAGAATCCAAAACTTGGAGCGCGATCCGCTAATTTGATCCCCTTTGCCTTCTTAGTGAGTTCACATTTAAAACGGATGGCTGCTACATTATAAATGAGTGGAACCAGCTGCTATTTACTCAGCTCTCTCAGATCTAAAGGCAACATGGGACCACCCTGAGCGGCGCACACCAATCAGGAACACAAACACGGCCATACGCGCACACCCACACAGACGTGCACACAACATATTTCAGAAACGCGCCTGCTTGCGTGCGATCGGCCTCACCTGTGGAGGCCCCGATAGCGCCGATGAGAACGGAGGGAACGGCCATGACGAGGCATCCGAAAGCGGCGATAAAGGACAGGACTTGTGCGTAAGTAGCCGAGGAAGCCGACAAGACTCGCTGGAAATACACCTGCCATGGAATGCCTCCCAGCATCTGCCGTTAAATGACACAACGATGAAATGAAATTAAATACTTCCGGAAATGGTACCATGATGGGCAGTCTCAGAATCATTCGACCGAAAAGCGGGCGTGGGTCACGGTACCAGGAGGCAAAAATTGTCAATCCAGACCCAGGTGTCACTCCTGTTGACGCTGCCTCTCCATGGCGACTGGTACACATGCTTCACTGCTGTCACCGTGATGTCTGACACGGCTGGGTTGGTCAGAGCAAATGGGACGCTGATCCACTGCAAGTGGAAAAGCAGTTGGTGGAAACACATAGAACAACCCATGACATTCTGCCCGATATTCAAACAGCAGTCATGGCATTAGGTGTACAGTTGTTTATATATGGCGGGGGGGGGGGTAGTTTCCCATGGCGAAAAAGGGCCTTAAACTGACAGGTGTTTCACAGAGAGAATCTCATCATCATAGTGCTGGTGTACCTAATGAAGTGTCCAATAAGTGTGCTGCAGAAGAACAGGGTTCGACATGACCAGTGGCCTGATGGCCCGTGGCCACTAAATCGCGATGTCGTGGCCACTTCTCAACTTCGCACACTGGCCCAACAGGGCTAATCCAAAAGCCACAAATGCTGAAAGTGGCCCAAAAGTACATACAGTGTTTCACAGCGAAAGACTTTTCTCACCAAAACAACCCAGCTGAAAAGGATGTTGACAAATAAACAGGACGGACGCACACTTGACTGGGTAAAGGTGCATGAATCGAGGTTAGCCTCATGTCGCTAGGTTCACCTTGCCTGATCGCTGCTCGCCTTCATCGATTCCCACAAGTACCAGTGGAATAGAACAAGGGCAGCAACCGGACGAGCTCAAGCTAGCGACATGAGGCGAAGCTACATTCATGCACCTTTACCCAGTCAAGTGACACTTTGTCACCGGATGATTATGTCCAAAAACGAACGAAGAGAGTGGGCTGGCGAAAACTTTCCTCCTCATCAAGGTTTTAGGACTTCACACAGGAGCACAATGTCACTCCTGTCGTGACACTTGTCGGAATGTAGCATACGAACAAGTGAAGCTAATGGTGAGTGATATTTATAATCTTTTTTGTCATTTGTTTCTATGCCAGATCTTCGAAATTATAACTCACTCATTTCATATTCATCATTGATTATTCCCTTCCCACATTCTCTCAAAATGTACCTACCAGGCCGACAAAGATGCAGAAGAGCTGCACAACGTCCGTGTAGGCCACGGAGTAAAGTCCTCCCACCAGCGTGTAAAAGATGGCGATGAGGGCCGATATTACCACCGACATTTTGATGTTGATGTCCACGATGACGCTGAGCGTGGCGCCTACGGTCAGAAACGCCGGTGAGGGGACAACGGGACATCGATGATGAACTACACCGAGGCAGCCGTAAACGTACCAAGAGCCGACAAAATGGCGGCGGACCAGAAGATCTCCCCCATTAATGCGGGTATAAAGAGAAGGCCGCCCATGCGCTTGCCGTATAGCTGCTGGAACGGGTCCAGCATGGTTACATAACCTCTTGAGCGCATGGGCTTGGCGAAAAAGAGCCCTCCTATGAGACAGAGAATTCATGTTTTCACACAAAGATGATTTCCAAGGAATTCCATGAATGAAGAAATGGTTCAAAATAGTCAGGCGTTTTAAAAGAAGACTTGAAGAGACTGAACTATAATTGGACAGCTGTTCATGCTTTCACCGGTCATGCCATCTCACTGCCATCGGGCTGAAACCTCTTACGTTACAATTTGGTAATTTTTTTTTTTCCTTCAAAAATCAATCCGATTGGTCAGTCCGCACGTATGCGCCTCACTTGACACTGATACATGCTATTCAATGCACATCTCAAAATGATGTTAAATCAACAAAATAATAGATGACCGCAAGCGTGGTTGGACGCAAGCATGCCAAAACATGCCCCCCAACTCGTCCAAATGGTAAGACGACAGAAAATACGTGCAGGTAGCCTCACTCACCGACAACAAGACTGAGGGCATATCCAAAGGGGGCTTGTGCCCAAGCCAAGCCGTAATCTGGCAGGTAAACGTACTCGGCTGTGCCATTAATGTATCCTCCACCAACCCAAGTTGCTGAAAATATCAAGAACAAAAAAAAAACTAATCATCCATCTTCAGAACTTGCATCGCAGGGCGTATTAGGACATTTTGCCTGTCGGTCTTCCACACAGATTGTACATTCAGTACACCTGCACGTCTGGTTTAAAATTTTCTCCACTCCACATCTGCTTTTACAAAGGCAATGATATTTTTGATGAGAAGCATTACTTGTTCAATACATGCATGGCATGCAATAAACACCGACTCATTTTTTAAAAAATAGATTTGATTGCCGATATCCGACAAACCATTAAACCTGTACTATTTTGGATACTTCAAGAAAAAAATGAACACGTCAACAACAATTGCAATGAGCTTAGGTGTATTTAATAAAGTGTCCGGGAAGAGGCAAAGCGATGTTAAGCAAAACTGAAAGGCAACTTTTGAAGTGTAGACTGACACAGCAACTCCACGGAATCAGTCATTTGCGATTGTGCGAAGGCGCGCAGCCGATTTACCAGTCATTGTAAATCCTCCGACGAACAATCCGATGTCTCTGCCTCCGACCATGATGGTTTCGCTGCGGTCCGTCCCCTCGGCCTCCCCGGAGTGTTTGTTCTTCCATGCCGCCCAGATGCCCACAAAGAGGATGAGCAGGTAGAAGAGCGCGATGGCCACAAGCCCCTCGACATGGATGGTCATGGTCGCGCCGATCTTGCGCTAAGAACAAGGACGCATGGAGACCTGCGGGGCGCGCGCGCGTTAAGTGATGCTCATCCATGGCACAGTCAAGCATTTTAAAGTACTTTCCGACATGAAGCTGCGCCCTGGTAACCAGGAATATACGCTTCACAGCGGACGAATAAACGTCAAACAGAAATCGGGCCACAAAAATCGCATTTATTTTCTAATGTGGGAACTTGATTGGTCATTTTGTAGTTCAACACGGAAAATAATTTTCCGTGTTGAACTACATGGGTCATTTTAGCTGTTTTAAATAGCTAAAATGACCCACGGCGATAAGTAACCACTGATAACAATAATTACACTCGAGAAAAGGATCTGCCGTGCGTAACGTGCCCAATTGCGCTCGCAATATGACTTGCCCATATCTTTTCAGTAACAGAAAATAACAAATCTAGTGGGGAGGAAATGGTTGACAAAATGATCAAACTGCTACGAGGTCCTTTTAAACGTACCTGAAAAGTTTCTCGCGGCATGTGCTGGGCTCCTCGGACAGGTCGCTCCAAAGAGACTATGGCGGAGGTCTCTTGGGTGGCTTGGTTTTTTTTGGGGGGGGGGGCGGTCGCCGTCAGAGGAGTAGTAACACACGTCAGAGGAACCAAATGGCTCCCACCTCTCTCAAATGAGCAACTCGCACACGCAGGGACGCGTCATGCGCGCTGAGGTTCAAGTGCGTCTCGAATTTTGAATTCCGGGCTGCTTTCAACATGTCAATTTGACTGAAACCATCGCAGAAAAGACCCTTCGTGCATTCATGGATGTGATCACATAAAAGTCTGCATTGAGGGCAGCTCGGCCTACTGGGTCATTTCTTTTTTATTTTGGTCACATTCGGCTCACAAGCCCAATTAGCTGACTCACCGCAACCGTTTTTCAATGTGACTGAGAAAGAAAGAAAAAAAAGCTTTGACGCATTAACCGAAGGACACTGCGAATTATACTGTATCAAATGTAGGATCGTTCTTAAATTCAACACTTCGTTGAAATAATTCTTAGCAACCGGTGTGCTGTGGCGTCAATTGCTACTGTGAATAACACCAAAATGACAAAAGAATACAAATCTACAGACAATTAACCACCGTAAATCAGGCATGGTGTGGTGCAAGAGAATAATCTGCCAGAACAAATGAGTGAAAATCGACTGAATGGAACCCTTAATATTCTTTTTTTTACTGCATAACGTTTTGAGCTAATCTCCGCAGTCAGAAGAATTCTGTGAGGCTCAAAGAGCACGATTCGACAGGTATTCAAAAAGTCATTGGACGACCCCTGACAGGACAATGACCCGAAGGAAGCAAAACATTTTTAAAGCCAAAGAAGTGGTTCTGTCAATGGCCAAGTCAATCACCTGACCTGAATCCGATTGAACATTCGTTTCACTTGCCGAAGACAAAACTGAAAGGAAAATATCAGTCACTGTTGAGAGTGACTGAAATTGTCCAATACTTGATACGAGTGCGCCCCTTTGAGTGGAGATGAACACCTGAGTAATTCTAGACTGTATCAAAAGTACACCGCCTGCCTTTTAAATTCAGGATGTAGTGTTAAAAGTCCATCAATTAGGTGGACCCCACTAATGGCGTCCTGCGTGTAATGTACCATCGTCGTGTCCAAGCTGACAGGCTCCCAATTAGGATGACTCCCGGGGAGCAGCAGGGAGATCTAATGACACATCTGACTTTCTTCCTGGCGCACGCACACACACACACACACACACACACACACACACACACACACACACACACACACACACACACACACACACACCGGGGGTGCCCGCTAAGCCGACGCATCCAAACAGAAGCCTTATCGCTGCTCACAAGCCTAATTGAGATCGCGCGACGTCAAGTTCAACACTTGAGCACACGCAGCGCCCCTTGCTGGTAAAGCACCGCAATGGTTTCAGAACCAGGGACAGAGATTAACTGTTCGAAAGGAAAGTGCACGTTCGTTTAAAAACAAAAAACAAGATACGCAGGGATCCTCGGTTCACATCGACATTATTATTTACAAAGTAGTTGCCAATGGCTTGCCATGAACTGGCGTTCACAGCAGTGTAAAAATACGTCACATTTCTTTATTCATGGCCGAGAGTTTTTTCATACACCCACTGAAATCACCAAATTAAATTTCGCACTACAAATACCATTTGCGTTTTTATTACTTCCGAAAAAGACAATATTGTACTTTTATCAAGGTTGAGTGTAAAGACATACAGTAACTTGTTGGGGTTGCAAAGCCAACATACCTTTTGGCCAAAGGGTCTCGGGAGGCCTAAAACAAACGATGGAGCCTCTGAAACAGTGCCTTAATTTTAAGAGTTCAGGGCCCACCGGTTGGCCCTTTAATGAGCAGCTGTTCCTGGCAGGGCTGTTGGATGGAAGGGTGAGCAACAGCCAGAGAGACAAGACGTACACAGACACACCCACACATTACTTAATTAATGAGACATGGGAAGAGACCAACGCTTCAAAAAACAAAAAGCGCTTTTATTCTTTGAAAATTCCACTGAAATAAAATACATACATCTTAAGATGATACATTATTCTCGCACGATCATTAACAGTTGATTTTATATCGTCCTAATATTGTGCTTCGACAGCTATGTCAGGCTCATTTACATATAAAAGCAGGTTTTTTTGCAGTCTATAGAGCCTCAAAGTGTTACACACATGTACAGAACTTTGCACTGCCCTCAGACGTAATATCATACCCGTCACAACGGAGGACATTGAGAAATGAGCTGAAAGCGACGCAAACCGCCCCACCGTCCAGAATGTTTTTCAATCTCAAATGCAATGATCTGACTACAGATGTGAAGTGTTTTACTTTTATCGCAGCAACGCAGGGTTCTCGTGTTCTCTAACGAGCCACGCTAAACGTGGCTAATCAAGCTTGGCTAATTAATTAAAAACCTTCACAGGGCTCAGGCCTTCAGCCTCGAACAACCAACGTGATCACATTTTCAAACGAGACACATCTTTTGACCGCACGTCCGCATTTAATCAGTAAAGTAGCCCGGCTGGATCGTGAAGGTGAACTTTCATTGCGCCACTGGCGTAAGGCAGAAATTCAACTCGTGCTACGTACTTGACAGCTTACTTGACGGCTGACTTGTGACCAGCGTTACTCGTGGGCTTTGGAGAACCAGTTAGTGGCGGCTTCTAAAAGCGCGCCGTGTTCGAGCGTCACATAAAAATGAAGTAAAAACGACGACAACAAAACATGAGAAATCTTAAAAGAAAGCTGCACAAGTATTAGCTGCAACGAACGATGGTGTGATGGCTTTGCCACGGCGCTCCCTGTTCGTTTGTCCCACGGACGAGAGCTGCTGTCACTTTATTACCCCAAAACCTTTTCTCATTCTCGGCAGCACATTTTTTTTTTTTTTTTTTTTTTT
>NW_017805496.1:1999312-2001877 GCF_001891065.2 Hippocampus comes | reverse complement strand
TTTTTCTTTATCCGGAACAAAATTTTTTTTTTTTTTTTTTTTTTAACTGCTCACTGTCAACTACGTAGAGCTTAAAAGACATTCATAAGTGAATGATGGCAAGTTGTGGACATTTCTTAAGTGGATAGAAAACAGGTGCAAAATTGAAGAGAGGTGGTCAACGGGAGAAAGATGACGCTTTGGGTGCCTTGATGACTACCAGGCTGGGATTGTACATTCCTGAAAATAACTACAAGAAAAAAGGCATCAGGAGAGAATTGTTTGGAATCTGTAGCTACATGAAGGAAAGGGAGGAAATCAAACTTTGACTGTTCAGTGAATGCAATTCATTCTTAGGTGAATAATTTGGATGTATAAGCATAGCTCGTGTCGGAATAAATTATTTTGTCAAAATTTGTGACGTTGCTGGTTCATTCCTGTAATAATTTTGTACCGCTATTCCAGAATACTATACACACACACACACAAGGGCTGAACAGTGTGTGTGTGTGTGTGTGTGTGTGTGTGTGTGTGTGTGTGTGTGTGTGCGTGCGTGAACATATATGCAGAAATAAATTGCAATGCTGCTATGATTCAACGATGAATGACACCCGCTGACCATCTACAAGTGGAATTCAAAGGAATTAAAAAAGGACTTAAAAGCGCCACAATACACTTGGAAAATAATATTTTGTTGTCTTTGCAGAATCAAAACATGCACTCGGATTTGTATGCAAACGACATTTTTTTTGGTACCTCCTACCGCCTGGTGGTCTCATGTTCTCATCGATTTGATTTGATCTGAAAAGAGCATCCAAAGTGAAACAAATCAGATACATGGTCAATTTTCAAAATACTAATTTGGGAGACACACGCACACGCACATGGACGCACACACGCGACTGGGATTACCTTGTAACCATTCCACACCCTCCTGTAAACCATCTCCTTTCAGCGCGTCAGTTGCACTGAAAGAAACACCAACATTCGAATGTTAGATAATCACAACATGTTGCCTGTGAACACGTTACACGTCTGTCATTTATTCTCAACAAACAGCACCGCAACTCTCAGGACAAACTCATTGATTCTCAACAAACAGCAGCGCAAATCTCAGTACAAACATGAAATGGATTAAGTCATGTGTCAAGCAGGACGACGCTTTGACGGACGTAGCTCGAGCTCCTGTCCAGTTTTAGGTTTAGTCAAACAAGTAGTACTGCTCAGAAATTGAGTTCCCGATTTTTTAAAATGTTTTTTAATTATTTTCCATTACTGAAGAAGCATAGCCCGGAATGCTCTCAAATTGTGGTCAAGTATAGCTTGTGGTGGTCTCACGTGTCCGCCGTATTGTGAGCGAATCACTGCACACTTTACACACACAGCTCACTTGTGTTGCTGAAAAGCAGCCTGCTTTTGAAAACCGCTCAAAATGTCTCTTTTTTATTCAATTTCCAACTCAGCCCCATCGAGAGGACGAGAGCAGCTTCCGCGCGTTTCCCAACGCCGAGGAACGATTTTACTGCAGATTGCGGCGCCAAGTGCAGATCGAGTCCTACCAGATGTGCCAAGGTTTGTCCTTGATATTGTCCAAGCACAGCAGCTGGGAAACTTTCACTGATGACAGCGCGTCTCGGACGTCCATCTTGTTAGCCAAGAACAGGATGGGAATTCGCTTGTGTTTAATATCTACGGTGAGACAAGACATGGATGTTGTGAGATGGATGGCGTCGTAAGCTAATCATTGAGACAACTCAAGGAAAAATAAATACACAAATGCTACAGAGAGCAATCATTTGTACCAGTGCAGGCAACACGGGCCAATATCATGAGCGACTCAAAGGCTATCAAGGATCTAGAGAGCCAGAAGTTACGTTTTATGCAGATCCGCAGCTATTTCTGGCAAATGAAAAACTCTCAAAATATTTTGCAGAAATATCGTCAACCAACATGCTTAACTGAATTCAACTTTTCATGTTAAATTTGAGCGCACGGCAGAAATGATGTGGTTCAAAGTTTGGCTGCCAGTGGCCAGCAAGTGACACGCAAATAATTACATTGACAAAATGCGCAACAATTTAAAAAGAATCCATCATAACGGCATGTTTCGGTCCCTCCGTGCACGCACACACAAACTCACCAGGATGATTTAACAAGGTGTCCAATTCCTCTTTGGCCACAACCATCCTGAGCTTATCCGCGCTGTCGATGACAAAGATGACAGCTTGGCCCTCCCTGCACAAGACAATTTGCGCAATGTGAATAAACGCATCCGGACGATGACCGCAACGTCTCTGTGACCCAACTGACTTGTAGTAGTGCTCCCACAGGTTTCTGTATCTGCCTTGGCCTGACATGTCAAACACCGTGAAGGAAAGGCTGCACAAAGACAAGACATTCCGTGACTGGTCAAGAGTGAAGACACAACAAGTTAGCGTGAGATGCTGAAAAGCGACCTGGACGTCTTGAACTTCTCGATGCTGAAACCAATGGTCGGGACGATGTCTTGTGCTTGAGCCTGTGAATGAAATGACAAATGTTATTCCAAAAAAACTGCACGTCATCACCTAGCGGGGGGGGGGGGGG
>NW_017805496.1:1976330-1998989 GCF_001891065.2 Hippocampus comes | reverse complement strand
GGGGGGGGGGGAATCTGTTTTGAACAGAAGCCATGGATAGATTCCCCCACAAAAATGGACTTACATGCGACGGCTTGAGTTTGTTGATGATGGTCGTTTTCCCGCTGTTGTCGAGGCCCAGGCAGAGCACGTTCACCTCTTTCTTGAAGCCCAGCCATCCTGCCAACTTGTCAAACAGCCCCATTGGCAGCAACCATCCGCACTCGCGCCCCCTCTACAACAAAGGCTCGCATCATTGTGGGAATGCGGAGGGAAATGTTTGCATTTGGGGGAAATCGTCGTAGTTTTTTCTCCTGTTTGATCGGGGGGGAGAGGTTCATTCAAAAGTAAGTTAGTCGAGTCGGGCCATTCTGTCAGCTTCAAGTGTGCTTGAAAAGACAGGCGGGAGTCCATCTGTGTGCCCAGATTCTAAAAACACTCCACCTGTTCAACCTAGTATCCGTGAATAAAAATGTTCACAGACTGAGTTGTACAGTGCCATGTGCAAGTATTTTGGCCCACTCTTCCTCGTAGAATAGCTTTAATTCAACAACACCGGAGTAGCGCCTCCTTCATATTAAGTCAACCCAGGTGATCTACTATTTATATCTATCATGCGTTGTTAGTGTCTTGCTTTGACATTAGTGTTGTTATTTATGACTGGTACGTTACTGGTGACCTGTGCAGAATCGATATCCCATACTGGAGTCTGCTGTGATAGGCTCCACCTTCTGTGACAATCAAGAGAAGCAGTATGATGTCAAGATAGGTCCAAACGTGCCTTCTGCAAATTTGGACTATTTCCGCTATGATGTATCAACAATGAACAGAGAAAGAGCATAGCACTTTTCGAAAGAATTGCTATGACATGTGCTCAGTCCTCCGTTATTTTGTGGGGGCGTTTGGGTTCAGTGACAGCATCTCTCACTGCAAGTAGCGACTTGACGCTAGGATCTCGAATGATAACTTAGACGTACAAATATCTGACAGTCGTAATACTGAACACATACTGTCATCTCCGTTGTATAAGGAATATTTACGCATGCTGATCACGTGCTCAACGTCGCCCCTAAGTATATCAGTTCAAGATTACGCAAAATGCAAGCAAATCCGTCAATCCCAGATCAACCGACGTGTTACGTTCACGCTCATTTATGCAACCAGTGGGTTCGATAATGCGCGCAGATAACATTGGCTGTAGTGTCATCGACGATTCGCCCGTCAGCCGTTAACTCCGACTAAAGAGATTGTAGCGTAATTAACAGTCACGGTCCTATTTAGTTAATCTTCTCTGTTCTGTAACGATACGGGGTAGCCCGAGCTAACCCCTTGATCGTAACGCCAATTTTTACGCTTCAGATCGGGTGATTTCTACTAGCAAGAAATTGACGTAAAAACAACGTCTTAATGTGTACGTTGTGAGCTCCACCCAAACGTTGCAAAATCCGACTTGAAACATGCAACTGATGCCACATAAACAGCTAACGTCAGAGCTAGCGACGCTAACGGTAGTTAGCATGCCACTTGTAATTCTGACACAGACACCTTTGTTTATATGTACTGAATATTACCTTTGATTCAACTCGGTGTTCTTGATGTGCACAGAAATGCGGTCTGGGCTCGTTTATTCCATCACCGGTGAGTCGTGTCCATTGTTTTCATTCATTTCTCGTGCGCATTTCCATAGTGCCCAGGATACGCTCCTGATTTATGCTGCATTCGAGGAAGTCGGAATTTTACACTTTCCAAATCAACAAACAACAAGCGGAACGGCCTACGCTCATACGTGACGAAATCGTTTTGTGCTTTGTGTTCGCAAATACACGTCGATAGCTATTTCATGATTATTTATGTACGTGTTGTGTTTTATTTAGCGCGACAGTTTCTTGGCAACACTGTGTTGCAAGTGACAACAAACCTCGAGTCACTTACAGGATGCTACCCGCCAGCCAAAGTTACTATAACCTTAAACGTTGCAATCACTCAACCCACAACGGCAAATGTAATACAGTACTGTACTCATCAACAAAATCGATACGATTACATCGTGAATAAAGAACGTATTTTTGGAATAACGCATTTGAGGATGTAAATTTTGTTCAAATGCTTTGTATATTGTTATACACGATTCAGCCATTGCACCACTTTAAACAAGATATTCTCAGAGTAGCAACTGAGTTTGGAGTGTCACCGTTGTGTCATCTGCAGGTTGCAGCACATTCAGAGAGACTGGAAGTGTTACAGAAAGGCATAAAAGTGGGAAATCCATGGGAACAAATATGACTTTTGCCGTTGATTGTTAGAGAAGAGCGAGTTGTGCACAAAATACTGAAGCGTTGAATCGTTGGACATGCATGCAACATTTTAGCGAACCAAATTCAGTCCGCATGTAAAGGTTATAGTGCAATAGGTTCATCCTGAAATTTCAGCAAAAGCCTAATTTCTTTTAACTCTGTGAGTGAAGTAGTGTATTGTAACAGAAACGTCTCTCTGTGGGACATTCAAATGTTTACACCAAAAGTGTCTGACGTCCAACTAATCTCTCCATGCCCTTCCTTGATGCCGTACATAAGCGCCTCATTGACAAACTCACCTGACAATTCTTCATGTCCAGAAAACGTGTCAGTCTCTTGAGTGACAGGAGCAAACAATGACTGTACGTGTCTGTGCCTGTGTGCGCATCCATGGATACCTTTGTCACTGCATGTGTGTGCGCGTCTGCCATCAGGTGTGAAATGTGCCTTTGCATTTGAAGTCCGAGAGATAACGCCAATGCATTAAAATAGAGTCGTTTATTCAGGAAGAAACAGCCAGCTTTCACGTAACTTTCAGTACAAGACACACTGCAACACCATGAGGATAGAACATATTTCTATAAAATCTTTTGACATTCACTCGTCTTCAGTTCAAAAAGAGAATTGCGTTAATTGTTTTGACAATTCATATTCCTGGTGAAATATTTAATAAACCAGCAATGCATTTGTTATTAAAATAACCTAGGGGGGGCCATACATGAGCAAACGTTCTCTCCACGTAATCTCTGGTCTTGAGGTATCCAATTTGAGACCATTCAAAGTCAATAATGAAAACCGTTGGATTGTCACTTGGAAAGAGCGGAGGCATTGACTGGCACTTGAATCAACACTGGAGGAACAAAAACAAAACAAAAAACAAAATAAACTCTTAAATCTTAAATTCCAATGAATTTGAATATTTTGCTGAGTCAATGAGATCACATTTAGCCAGAACTGACTGAGGTTCCTCGTTGTTGACTGGCCGCATTGACAGTAATCCGTGACACGATGCCCGCGTGACGTGTGTTGAACGGACTCGGCGTTGTCAAGCTCCAGAATCGCTCTCATCAGCAGCGTGTGACACTTTGTAAACCCGGCAGTCTGGTGTGCAACTCATCAAATGTCTGCACACACGTCTGGCTTTGTGTGACGGCCTCACACTTGAAAGCCGCTCTGTTGAATATGGTGAAACTGCAGGCGCAGAGACTGTATGCTGCTTATGATCCTCCTCTGGTGGCCAATCAAACAGATCCCAATTCGCCTGATGTCACTGAGGAGGGAAAAGAAAACATTTTTGAAGAACCAGTCAAAGAAAAAATACTCTTAGTTCCCGATGCAGCATCCACGTGGGAACAATCGTCTTATTTTGAGTGACTAACACTCCGACTGGAATAATTCAAAGGGGGAGAAAAAAAGTAAGCGCAGAGGGTCAAGAATAACACACATTTGGGCTCACTCACTCTACGCTCATTGTTGAAATGGAATCCAGCGTTGTATATCCTGCTGCAATGAAGTTGTTCTTGTATTGGCTCATTTTGATCGAATCAAGCCAGTCTCCGATAGAGATGAAGAGAGGGTAGTCGGGCATGGCGTCGGGAGAATCAGGGAAACTGAAGACAGTGTTTAGGAAAGAGAAGGAGCAGAAGGATTAGAAGCATAATTAATATCCTTTGAAGGACCGACTTCAGCATCCATCCACTCAATAAAATAATTTATCGACTTGAAAATGTGAAAATGTATCTGGATCCAGATGATTTTATTTTGTGCAATACAATGAAGTACATTCAACACATTGTTTTTAGTGTAGTGACGCTAAACCAAGAGCCATTACAGAACCATTTCCCCGTTGTTCACTTTACCCCCACTTTTTTTCCCAACTTGATACTATCACATGAGATTGGAAGAAAAAAAAATCCAGTGAGAAATGTTGACTGTAGTTTACTTACTCTGATAATAACGCTTTTCTCTTTTCACCATTGCCGTCCACCTGCATTGGGGCCATGTGGTGCAGTGACCAAGCAGATCCAGCAGAGGGTGCTGCAACTACAGGGCTGGAGGGGAACAGTATGGCCTGCATGTCACGGTCATTTCATCAAACAAGTCAGATGGACATGTGAAGGATTGTTCTGCTTTTAGTTAGGGGGACGATGCAAGGGAAGTTGAACTGCCCCAATTTAAAATTGTATCGAAGTTTGTTGACTTGAAATTTTGAGTTCACCCAATCTTGTTTTTTTCTCCAGTGTCGGGGTATACCTTGTAATCAGGTACTCGATTTTATGTCAAAGTTCAACCTGCTAAGTGACTGATTTGCTCCTGGAATGCAACGCGTGTGCGAGATGATACGTACTTGTGTGACTCGTTCACCAGAGTGAGGAGCCCACTGGGGTTAATGATGAGTTTGTCCAGGAAACAAAGCACATTGTTGAATCGTGGACGCTGACTCGGCTCCTTCTGCCAGCAGTGCAACATCAGCTGGTGCAGCGTGACAGGGCAGCCCATTGGAGCGGGTAATCGATATCCCTCCTCCATTGATAAAATGACCTGGGAAAGTTGGAAAGTTATTCTCCGAGGTGTGCCGCTGTGCCGTGCTGTGTCAATCTGGTATCGACATCTTACATCTTGATTGGACATCTCCCAGTAAGGCCTCTCGCCATATGACATCACCTCCCACATGACAATGCCGAAACTCCAAACATCACTGACTGAGGAGAACTTTCCGTAAGCAATTGCCTCTGGTGCCGTCCAGCGTATTGGTATCTTTCCTCCCTGATGATAAAAGCAAGACTGAATAATTGTTTGAGGACAGCCGACCTTGGGCAGAAGTAGATGACCTGCAGGCAACCCGAATCAAACACTCACGTTCACCGTGGCGGTGTATGCCGCCTCGGTGTCTTCTTCCATGACTCTGGACATGCCAAAGTCGGACACTTTACACACCAAGTTCTCGTCGACCAGAATGTTGCGAGCCGCGAGGTCTCTGTGAACGTAACCCATGTCTGAGAGGTAGGCCATCCCCACTGCCACGCCACGCATCATTCCGACCAGCTGGAGCACCGTGAATTGACCGTCGCGTGTCTGGAGTGGAATATGGAAAGGTTAAATGCTGCCTCAAATAAGAGCAAGAATGTGTTCAACACACACACACACACACACACACACACACAAAGTTAGGGATATTTGGCTGTCAGGTGAAATGTGTAAAAAGTTCACACTACAATGATGACATTTTTTTAATGAGAAGGGTGCACTTGTGATTTCTTCATCTCAAACAATTCATTGAAAGAAAAGTTAACAATGTTGGGCAAACCACAGCAAATGTCTCAATAACTCGTCATGTGCCCTTGAGCATCCATTTCAGCTTGACAACGACGTCTCATGCTGCTTAAGTCGACTTATTGTCTGCTGAGGCATGGCATCCTCCACTGGTCCCTCATCCCGCGTAAATGCTTCCTGGCCCATGCAAGACGATGGCGCCTGTGCCCGGTGGTGTGGTCAGATGCCCTTGCGGGTCGGCTAGCCCGTAGACCACGCCGATGTAAACGGTTTCGAATGGTCTGACGTGACACTTGGGTGCCTCTCACCTCCCTTAATTAAACGTGCCTGAAGTGGGGTGGCATTCATCATCCGGTTTCTCAGGGCATTGTTCACAATGTCGCGGTCACCAGCACGGGATGGGGCCAAAGGACATCCACTTCTACATCTTTCTGTGACTCTTCCAGTCCCTCGGTATCTCTGTTGCAACTTGCTGATGACACTCTGACACTCTAAGCTCAGTAACCACTTCCGTCAAACGTCCCCTTTGAAGCATCACAACGGCAACGCCCTAATTGAACCGGGACATTTATTGGTCGATTCAAGAATCAAACGCCTGTTGTGAATTTTGCCGTTGAGCTCCTCGTTAGAGAGCAGCAACTTGTGCAAAAAGAACTCAAACATTTAACATGTGCACTAAAAGCTTCGAGAAGGTCACATTAAGTTCACCTCGAAAAGGTTGAATGCATTTGAGGCTCGTCCTGAAATTTCATCTGAAAGCCCAAATATTCCGAACCTTTTGTGAGTAGTGTGAATATATTATGTGAGAGTAGATTCCAACCCGTAGGAAAGAGTCCAGCGCTCCATTTGCCATGTACTCCACCACTATCATCACGGGCCTGCCTGTGGAAATAGAGGATGAAAGTCAAGGCAGTTAGGAAAGTTAATGAGAAAATATCTATCAGGCAGGCCATAAACGTGTACTGTAAAATGTTCACACGTGAGACAGAGAAGCAGGCCAGCATCTTACTTTTGGTGACCACTCCCTCGAGTCTGATGATGTTGGGGCTGTCAAACTGTCCCATGATGGACGCTTCACGTAAAAAGTCTCGCCTCTGATGCTCCATATAGCCGCCTTTCAGGGTTTTGATGGCCACGGCGATGTCCAGCCTTCCAGGGATGCGCAAACGACCACTGCAGACCTCCCCGAATTCCCCTGTGGGAGCAGTTACTTGATATGAAAACATGCCATGCACCAGATGGCCTGAGCTGATATTGAAACCTTGAAAGACCTCATGACTGCGAGACACACTCGCTAACCACTAACACAGTAAAAGTTCATTTGTTTTAAGTGGGTTGCAACGTTATTGTCCTTTGACGCATAAATCCAAATTTGCTCCAAAAGAGCTGTGAGTGGCAAACCTTCTCCAGCAGATGGCGCCGTGTCCACAGAAAAAAAAAGTGGATTAATGGAAGGAAGCGCTTTGCTGATAATGACTAAAATCAGTAGTTTTAATTTTGAAATACATCTTACAGGCTGTAGGAGATAGAAAAAGGTCCTCGGAGGTCTTAAATGTGCTTGGACCCCCAGGTGTCAGGCCGGAAAATTTATATTTTCGTTATTTTCAGATTTTTTTCCCCCTACATTTTCCCCCGTTCGCTGTAAGGAACATATAATGAATGTGTATCTGTGTTTTCGGAATAATTTTTAGGGCTTTTATTATTTAATTATTTTGGGGGAAAGGGGGGGATTAATCAAAATGGCCACTCAAAGTGTGGCCCGCCACTTGCCTATCCCTGCTCTATATATTCCCACAGTGTGTCAGCTTTTATTTTAAATGTACCATCTACATTGGTCTACTTTCCTCGGCTGAAAGTAGAAATTTGATAACTGCGTGACTGGAAGTGATGCCGGCCTCGAAGCAACAACTGGCTACTGCCGTATCTTTTTCATAGGGTGCTTAGAAAACTACATTAAAATCCAAAATTAAGATGAGGGGTAGGGTTGGGATCACATAAATTACAGCTCAATTCATTTTATTATTATTATTATTTACATTGTAGCCATTCAAAAATGTTTTGTCTGTATACTTGTAACTGGCATTGCCAATATTTTGTATTAGTGTGTGCGTGCGTGTGTGTGTGTGTGTGTGTGTGTGTGTGTGTGTGTGTGCGCGCGCGTGTGTGTGTGTGTGTGTGTATGTGCAAATTTTATTCCATATAAAAAAGGATGTTGATGTGTTTCCGAGGTTTTGTTGCCCTTTTTACAACTTTGCCGGCATTTTTGTGCAATACGCCTTTGGGTAGGCAAGGGTCATTTTGTATGCAGTACAACTGTATACACAGTATAAGATTATACAGAACTTGGTCAATAATTTAGTACTCCCGGTATGGGTGGACGACAATATCTACATTCACCTGTGCCAATCACGCGGTCGATGCATATGGATGAGGGGTCGATCTCTTTGGCAAATTCCTCCACGGCCTGAGTGGGGTCTTCATACGTGTCGGGATCCACATATGTCTTGATCCCAGAGAATGGAACTGGTAGGAGAAGGAACACACAAACTTGACACTTATGTAACAATGACATCATGTGAACAAAGGCTATGTCAAAATTTTGGTAAATTACTTGAGATTGAAAACGTCAAGCCTTGATTTCAAAACTTGTCTGTGGCAAAAAGCACACGTTTTAGAACGCGACATTTCACCCGATTTGTCTTACCCATTTGAGTTATTTATTGTGCAGTCAGACAAGTTAATTTTCGACCTTAATTTGAGGCTGCGCCAAGAAACATTGTTCATCTAAGCAAACCTGGGTGATGTATTTGTCTTATTGATATTGTGAAATGTTTCTGCGGTCGTGCAAGTAGTGCAGAGAACAATAACAGGGTGAAAAATGCAAAGAGGAATGCAAAAAAAAAAAAAAAAAATTACAATAAGGCTGCCAGGCTGAAGCCTCAGCAGAGAATGGAATCCGTCCAGCAGGCAGCAGCGCACGTGCCGCCTTGTATCAAAACGTCATCTGCAGACTTTAAAACGGTGTCCGTTCAAATTGTAAGAATTTGCGGGCTTCTAACCTACACATTCCAGTTCATAACATTAACTGTGTTTTCAGGGTGACTATACTCGGTGCTGTAACAGAAGCTTTTTTCTTTTTTAAACAAAACAAAACACATTATGGTTGAAACCCTTACACAAGGGAATAATAAAATGGAAGCCGAAATGAGGAGTTCTTGTTACAGTTTAATCATCAAACAACAACCTAACCGTCGTGTTGTTTGTTTTGTGCACAAAAATAGGACTTTACAGCAATCAGTTCTTCCTTTTTCATGTTTACCTTTATGACCATCTTTATTCAGTGCAAGTTCAAGAAAATGGAGAGGAGGTGCACTGCACAAAACTCAGATTTCAGATTTAAACCTTCACTGGAAGAAACTTTTATCATGGAACACATTACCGAAGCCAAGGGAAAATCAAGTGGGGTGAAAAATGGAAAATCGGGAAGAAAAAGTAGCCCGGCAAAAGCGAAACAAACAAACTCGGACTTCAGAAACAAAATAATACAAGCTCAGGAGATGATTACCGTGGCCACTACGGAATCGCGTCCTCCTCTTTTCCTGTGACTTCATCCTGGCTTTGATGTACCCCTGACACCTGTGAGGGTGAACACATTTACTGACCGAATACAACAACAAACGCAAAGTGAGGATAGCGCACGTGTTGCGTCCTCTCGGTTTCTCAACAAGTCACCAAGCTTCCACTTCCCTCTCACTTTGGCATTTGGCTGTTGTTCATTTTCATGTGAGCAAATAATAAAACGCCAAATCCTACAATAGCAGATACTTGGCGAGCAATTTTGATATGGGTACGATTTTACCTCAAACTGTATCAACTGTGAAGTGAAACAAGTTCAAATTGCCTTTATTTGCAGGAGGGTCAAGTTGAAGAAGACTGTCAACTCAGATTACACCTCGGGGCAGACAACTAAAGTTGAACAACATTATTGACTGTTCCTTGGCCATTTTTCATTGTTTACTATGAACTGCGGCTAATGGCAAAACTCTGCGAACCAGAGGCTCAATAATAACACGAATCTGCGCTAACCAGGGGGAGTTAATGGAACGGATCGAATGGCTGGTTGCTGCATTACATGCTGAGTAATTAAGCAGAAAATTTGTTCAGTCATTTGGAAAATAAGGGTGCCTGCTTGGTGGTAAAAAGAGAGTCCATTAGGAGACTTCTGGTTGCAGCGCTTCACCGCCTGTGTGACTGTGTGTGTGTGTGTGTGTGTGTGTGTGTGTGTGTGTGTGTGTCTGTGTGTGTGTCTGTGTGTGTGCAGGTAAGAGGCATGAAGTGTCTCACCGTCCAGTAATGAGGAGGAAGAGGGTGAGAATGACCAAGAGTGAGAATCCGCCAACCGATGCGGTGACAACAACCAACACTTGACCCTGATCGGCGACATCAGGATCTGAATAAAAAAAACAAATGAAAGGTTGCAGCCACTGGACAAAATAAAATGGAGTCAATTCAACGGAGCATTTTTTTTTCAGCGTGGCAATTGAACTATGATGTCTGTTGTTGTTTTTTATGTATATGTTCACATTTTGAGTTTCATAAAATTTACACAGAAAAAAAATGGTCGGTTGAACTTCTCAATTTTATGTCATCAAGTGGTCACACAAAATCAAATAATCTGGATCCAGATACATTTTTGAAGTAGATGAATAATCGACTGAAAAAGTTTATCTGGATCTTGGCGATTTGATTTTCGTGCAACCTCTTGACGAATTCAGATGGAGCAAATTCAACACACACACAAAAAAAAACTTTTTTCAGTGTAGTTTCATGATTGGAACACATGTTAGGAATTTATATGGTGCAGTTCTAAACCACCAAAAAAAATACAACTCCTAAAACATAGCTACAATACAATACAATACATCAAGGTCCTGTCCGTACTATTTTTGGACAGTTCTTGTACTTGCTCTCGCGTTGCAAATTTACATAACGTTATGGCGAGTGCGGGAGTGTTTATCACACGTATGGAAATGTTCAGAGAATATCCCGAAGGAAGTTTCGCACCTTTTGATAGTTCCCCTTTAGAATAAGGACAGCACTAAAGATCCCTGGAAACTATTTCAAGTATAGCAGCCCACCTTGAATGGAGCTTCGAGTTTATAATCATGCTAAAGAAACGGATCATGCTCGAAGAAACACTGATGAGTTTCACTGACCCATACAGTCGACTGGCCATAAATTGTCCGCGGTGACTTTCACCGGTTGTTGAATCCTACCTTCGGCTGAAGTAGAGAACTCAAAGTTGGAGCTGTATGCGGTGTAGCCAGCGGTTGTTCGGGCGCGCACGTGGAAGACGTACACACTCGAGGGTCTGAGCCCTGTGACCACCACGCTCGGATTCTTAGTCCGTGTAGACGAGTAGCTCAGCTGCTCTTGTTCCTAAAAAAAAAAAACGGAGGAAACAAACCCAGAGAAAAAAAATATATATATCAACATAATAAACCGTCCAGCAAGTATAGAGTGTAAAATAGACCATCGAATCACCTTTTCATAGTATTTGACTTCATAGTCGACAATGTCTAAGGGTGGATGTTCCTCTTCTGTCCAGGAGAGGGCGATGCTGTTATCAGAGGACCAGTCCTTCTTGATGACACCCACCAGAGCAGGACCTAAGGACCCGAGGGACCACGGAGATGACACAACTGCTCCTGCTACCAGGCGAGCGATACATTCATCCGTCGGGGTTATATTTAACCGTACTATTCTTTACAAGGTGTCACAATCACTCGACATGCCGGCACTTTCACCACCGAGCTCACCCTTTTTAAATGAAATCATTCGGTTGACCGGTTTGACTTGAGTGAAGCTGTCTTCAATATTTGGCATGATATACCAATTTGATGTACGTCAAACACAAGCACAAATGTAGTCAATATTGACAAAAAGTATAAAGAACACATCTAAAGCAAGAAAACCGACTGTAGTCTGCAAACATGTCTTAAGAAGCCCACATCAGATATTATTCATTGATTGAAGTGGACTCTAAAGGGTTTTAGAGAGGTGTTTTCACCACAGCATTTCTGAAGCCTCTTCAGACATCATAAAAAGAAAGAAAGAAATGAGTTTCATGAATCGAAAATAAATGCACACACAAATACCCTGAAGAAAGTGCCGCTGGCACATACACTGGAAAAAAGATTTGACTCAACTTTATTTCATCAAGCGTTTGCACACAATAAAAATCATCTGGTTCCAGGTCTTTTTTTTTTTTTTTTACATAGACTTGACAAAAATATCTAAATCCAGATAGTTTTCTTTGGTGCAACCACTCGACAAAATAAAATTGAGTAAATTAATAAAGAAAAAGTGCAGCTGGCACATACACTGGAAACAAAAGATGTGTTGAATTTGCTAAACTTAATTTTGTCAAATGGTTGCCTAAAATAAAATCATTTGGATCCAGATCCGTTTTTTACATCGACTACAGTATACATCTGCTTAAAAAAAAAAATCCAAATCCAGATGATTTGATTTTGTTCAACCTTTTGACCAAATAAAATTCAGTAAATTCAACACACCATTTTTTTTTCAGTGGACAAAACAGAACTACTCACTTGTCTGCCGAAGACAACATAGTTTGCTAAGTACAGCACACCTGCTGTGACTGTGGTCAACATTCACATTTTGTGTTGATTTTTTTTTTTTTGACTAAGATGCAGGAATTGAAGCAAAGACATTCTTGATGAGAACCAAATATTTACCATCAATTATTCATAAACCCCTCAGTAAATAGAAGCAAACTAAAAGATCCAAGTGCAGTCTTGCTAAAGTGTGCCGTTCAGGAGTTTATTACTTGAATGCAAATTCAGGCTTTTGGAGTGGCATCCTTAAAGAGTCCTCATCATTTCTAGCCGGAGATGACCTCGAAGATGTAAAAGGCCAAAAGCCACAAATCAGCTCTTGAGAGAGATGACACATCGCACTAAGTCGCAAGCAGACGCTACTTCACATCTTGTCATGAAACCAAGATTTTCGAGCAGCAACTCAACCCGACAGGATGCTTCACAGTTCAGCAGCTACACCGCTGCAGCTATTTTTAAGTCAAATCTAGCGAAGGGGGCGGCAGAGGGGGGCAGTGAGAACGGAATGTAGAAGTCGGATGCTGACTGCCGCAAAAGTCATGCCCAAGGTGCAAAATGATGTTCGTGTACGGTTTGTATCTACAAAGTAACTTTCAGAAATGAGGACGATTCAGTATGTGACAAATCAAGCTTTCTTCCATTTGAAATGACGGAGTTGATCGAAACAACAATCGTGTTGAAACGTATTCCCGCCAAAATGGGAAATTTACAGAAAGCAAACCGGTTGGTTCTCTATTCTCTGTTTGCGTTGCAAGGCCCGATGACTCGTACATTTTCTAATGTCTCGTATTCGTGGTAACACACACCCTTCCTGCTCTGGAAGAAGGTGGTCAGACGGACACGCGGTATCGAGTCAAAAATAATGGAACGCCCTCAACACAAAGGTGCAAAAATGAGATAAAACTATTATTTGGTTGCATTGGCAATGTGGTTCATATGTGAAATTAAATTCTTGCTTTTTTTTTTTTTTTTTTTTTTTTTTGTGCTCACGTCAAAGCAATGAAGGTATTATTTTGGCATCATGATGCCAAGGAACCATGTTGAAGTGCTTTGAGGAATTTAAAACTATTATTTGGTTGCGTTGGCAATGTGTTTCATATGTGAAATTAAATTCTTGGTTTTTTTTTTTTTTTTTTTGTCGGTGGATGAGTTGCCTTGTCTCTCCAACATTTTAAGGCTCGGTGAATGCACCGCAAACAGGTAGAAACAAATTATGCAATCTCAATATCACATCCCAAATTGTGCGTTCGGAGCATTTTGAGATGAAAATAAATGCGTCCCCGTGTTATGCATCATCAGACGGTCTCATTTATTTACATTTAACTCCGATTCTGACCACTTTAGACGAGGATAAAGACAACACTAAAGTTGACTGAGTCTCATTTTCTTTTTGCTGTGCCTTTTTCAAATATAATCCCATCCTGAGGGAAATAACTGCTACCACTAAGAGATCTTTTATTTCAATCAGTTGCTAATGAGAACAGATTTCACGTTGTTGTTTGCTTGTGACGCTGGGCGGGATGTTTGTGATCATGTTTCCTTTGAAAACGACGGGCCGCTGTCGGCAAACATGACGCACAATGGAATATTATAGTTGTATGTGGAGGGGTGGGGGGAGAGGCAGAGCTGGCAGGAAATTATTTCTGATCTCGTTTTCACGTCCATGTCCCCCCGTTTGCTATGCTGCTAAGGCTCTGCAAGGTTACGAGGGGGAAAGGGTGAAAGGTGGCTTGCAAGCTGACTTGAAAAAAAAAACAACAACAGACAGCCCGTCACAGCCACCGATGGGCAACTTAGAGCGCGACACAAGCGCAGGAATCTCCAAACAGAATATGCATACAAACCTATCACGATCATTTAACCCGTCGCCACGACCACCCGCACATTTTTGTTTTCCGTATTGTTTGGAACAAAATACGAGTGACCACGACGCAAGTAAATACGGGCACAAGATGCAACATTTGCGAGATAAGACCTCTCATCCTCTAGGCAGGTGCATCAGCCATCACGGTTATGCTGAACTAAGCCAATGCAGTGATTTTCAGTGCGTCTGGCTCAATAAAAATGCATAGCTCACGCCGCTCGCTCGGTAGAGGAGGAGGAGGATCCCTGCCAAAATCCAGACTTCCAGAGGGGATCTCTCAAAGCAGCGAACTATTATGAATGTATCACCATGCATACATATCGCCCACACTTTAAATTGGAAATGTTTCGCTCTGTAGAGGTTTTGGAACATTGCTTATAAAAAAATATATATTTTCCATGCAACTCGAGAGAGAAGTGAGTTACGGGGCAAGATAACGCATTCTACTTGGGATGGACGTTGTCAAATTTCTTTTCACTTCTCTTCATTTCTCATTGAGTGTGCTCATTTTCAAAATTCACTTCTATGCATGAGGGGGCCCACCTGGAACAGATAATGATGCAGGGATCTACATTTGGATATCTGAAATGTATTGTGGACTACGACGTGATTGCAATAAAATGGAAATAAGATGCGGGAAAACGCCGTTCAGATAGATTCGGGTATTTGTCCGACAAGCTCCTTTATTGATGAGCACCCATTTATCGGCGTTTTAGGACTCATCGGCAGCATGAGTGGGAGTAGCGGAAACCTGAAAGACGAGTTTAGTCAAGCTTAAAAGATGCCAAACGATGTGAGAATGAATGAAATAGTCACCTCCAACACAGTATATAGACGGAGATAATAGTGACAATATACGGAAAGGACAGGAGGTGGAGAGGGAAGAAGAAGCGAAGGAGGGAAGCGGGGAGAGCTGTGAAGATGGTCCCATGAGGGTTGGATCTCTACAGTATCTGAGCATATAAATAGATGTCGGCCTTATTCCCAAAGGAAGGAAGATGAAAACAGAAGCGAGCCCACCAGAGAAAAGCGGGAGCGCCATGAGCAAAAGCAAGAAAATCCCCCTCATAAGGACAACGCATTATGTTGAGAAGAAGGTAAAAAAAGCAATATACAGACAAAAAAAACGCATACATGACCTTGTTCGTTGAAACTTTGGCCACGTTTAACATGATATTACACTGGCTAAGCATGGCCTGGTTCCCACCTGGGATAAGCGTGCATCTTGAGGGCTCTGAACTCAAGTGGGCAGCCGCAGCGCAGGTGTGAACGTGTGGGATGCACACGGGCCTCTTATTTTATAGCTCGTGTTGAAACATTATTTCATATTCCTGTCTGTAGTTTTTTTTTTAATCCATGTAATCATTTTTATTCTACTTCTTAAAAGATATGATATGTGTCATTTTTAATTCAACAACTACTCTGGACAGAGAGCAATTCATACGTTTTCATCCGCATCATGACTTGTTTAAATACATAAACGGAGCGATGATTCCGCCGCCTCTGCTACTGCGCGCCCCTTGGCAGTGCGGTGAAATTTGAGGGTTGAATAAAGCTTGAATAACGCTTTGCTGAGCAATAATGGAAGTATATTTAGAAGCAGAGTGCAGTTCACTGTTGAATGCGTTCAAGCGATTGTCCTGCACTCTCTCCTTGCGCTGATGCATTGAGAAGTGTCCGTGTCTCACCTAAAGCCATCAACCTAATAAGCCAAGGGAAATAAAAAAGAAACGCGTGAAACTTTGCACCGCGTTTGAATCATAGCTGGGCATATATATATGCAAATGGAGACTATTTTTGTCGTTTGTTTGTTGCCTTCACTGAGCGCGTCCGGTTCGTGTGGCTGCTTGCAGAAGCTACACGCTGCACGTCTGCATTTTTAGTATGCTGACCGCGTCGGAAAGCCAGATCAGACACATCACCCCTCTGGAATCAAGAACACTTGTCAAACTGTCACTGGTCTGTGTCTTGTGTAATTCTTTTTTTCTGGATTCTTTCCAAACATGTCAAGTTTCACTTGACTCAACTCTAGGAAAGGTTACCAAAGGAACCGTCCCCTTTCATTGGGTTGCCGCAAAAGATATAAAAAAAAAAACAAACAAACAACTAAACGTTTTCCCTTCCATTGTGATGTTACAAGTGCATTTTTAACTCAGGAATATGTTTGATTGGTGACTGATTGACAAGAAAGTTGTATTCAATTCAATTCAATATGTTTATTGCGCGTATGTGAGGGCTACACAGCGTTGTGTGAAACGTGGTGTTCGAGAGTGACACCAGGAAGCGTTTGCGCATGAGCCGGCTAATAAACATTAAATTAAACTGTTCCAGCAATCAGTTAATAAAGCCCATCTAGGCAGTGTACCAATGATTTTGTCGTTACTTCGCTGTTGGATTGTGATGCCTAGCATGAAGGGAGTTTGTAAACTTGTACGTTGGACCGGAGAAACAAACCATCCCACGTTCGCTTGGCGCTAGCTAGCTGGTACTACAGAACATCATTGGATTTTAAACTTTCTGTTGGTTGACGTAGCTACGTTAGCACGTTGGTGTACACACAGAAAATAAAAGTGAATATGGTGCTTGGTAAAGTGCTTTGGAGAACATATGGTGTAGCTAAAGCACTATTTACCATTTATAAAATTGAATATTTCATTTTTGGCACGATGACATGTCTTAAAATTGCACCCTGATACGCTAGCCCTCTCAGCCAACCAAACGTGACTATTCAAACCGTTCTCTGATTTCCCTCCAGCCCTTCTCAACTACACAGATATGTCGCCGCCACCTTCTCCAAGATAAAGATAAAGATGATTCTGATTCCCTCATAAAGATTTCTTTGGCTATCCTCTGTCAGTCCAGCGTCAAGCTTCCGGGGAACGAACCTTCATCACACTGCAAGAACCGAATTCATAAGACAATGTGATCCACTTCTTCCTGCTGTCATATTCAAATATGAATTAGACTTTAATTCTGTCATCTCGATCATTTACATTTCTCTTGGTTGAACTGAAAATCATTTCACAAACTTTCAATAATGGAATGAAACAATTTTTCAACTGATTTTCATTTTCACCTTGCGAATAGATAGATATTGATTCCATATAAAATTATGGTATGCTAATATAGAAAGCAGGTGGGCTGCTGTCTTACTACTCATGCAAGACTGTAGGTGGTGAGCGCAGAAGGTGTCAATGCCTGAACGTGTGTGTGTGTGTGTGTGTGTGTGTGTGTGTGTGTGTGTGTGTGTGTGTGTGTGTGTGTGTGTGTGTGTGTGTGCGCACGTACAGTATGTCAATTGAGAAGAGGCAGTTTGACAAGTTAATCCTTTCTCGGCACCCTAATGGGAACATCCCCCCGGGCCGCTTCACCTCTCCAGAGATTATTTTGCATCGCAACTTCCTCCTGCCAGTCTGGTGGCCTCAGGATGGTTTGTGACACACATAACATACCTGACATCTGGTTTCCACATGATGACAACCCAAAAGCAGAACATTTCAGCTTGGAAAAATACCAACTCATAAACATGCACCTTCATCTTAAAAGGGCAAATTCAGGACAATTGGAATCGAGGTACGGTATTTTTTTTTCTTAAAAGAATTGGATCATTAGTAAAGCTGATAGAAATATGCAGTACAACAATACAAAGTGTACTCGCCTCATGGTCATGGTTAGCTGGGATAGGCTGTGGATGGATGGACAGATGGATGGATGCTTGAAATGAAACATGACTCTAGTCTTGGTGGCTGTTTAAAACAAACTTGGCTTATCCATCCCATCCATCCATTTTGTTCCACTTATGGAGGGTCGGGCCGCAGTGGCAGCGGGTTTAGCAGGAAAGAAAACCAGACTTTCCTATCCCCAGCCACTTCGTTCAGCTTTTCCAAAGGATCTTGAGGCGTTCCCATGCCAACAGGAAGACATTCTGTACTCTCTCCAGTGACGGGACCGGAACACCTCACCACGCAGGGAGGCGTCTGGGCAACATCCTAATCACATCCCCGAGCCACCTCATCTGACTTCTCTGGATGGCGGAGAAGCAGCGGCTCAACTCCGAGCTCCTCCCGGTTGACCAAATTCTCAGCCAAAGGGAGAGTCGGGAGACCCTCATTTTGGCAATAATTTTTTTTTCCAGTGCTGCCTAATTACTACAAAAAGAGAAATTGGAAAAAGACTCTTTTTGACTTTGAGACAAATAAGGCATTTTAATTACAACAGCAATGTTATCCCTGCCCTGACTTTCTTGCACAATCAAAAGGGAAAAGGTATGAGCACACGTGCTGTATATGCACCCTTTATAATTTATTCATCACCTCTCCAGCTTTTCCGCAGTTTATGCTGATCTATCAATTATTCAATCTATATTTGTCTCCACAGAAAAGAGAGTTCAAATTTCCAGTGAACTTTGGGTTCCTAATTCAAGGCCAAGACAAAGCACCAGTGAGGATTGCACACTGCAGATGACCTCAGATCAGCGGGGATCTGCAAATGAAGACAAAGTCCACCGTCAAAATGGCCGAGCCAAGCGCCAAAATGGGCTTCACCTTTTGACATGAACGGCACAAAACAGAAACCGCAACCTCCGCTAACGAAAACATGAAAGCTCAAGAGACCAACTACGACTCCACAACAAATACGTAAATGTCTGCCAGCACTAATGGCGTACATATGTCACGCCAAAGATTTGAACATAAATATTCATGATTGTGATTTCTCGGCTACCTAAAATGGCGACCCAGTTTTGCAGCCACATTTGTATTACACCCAATGCGGAATATTTTAATTGAGCTTGAATGTGCATTGAGCATTTTGGCAACGATAGAAGGATTATTTGCAAAAGAAAGGATTCGGATACATTTGTGTGAGAGTGACAACTTTGAAGACTGATTTTTTGCCAAATATACATTGTGTTATACCCTGTTGAATTGAAAAGTGTATCAGTTTTTTTTTTTTAATCCCACCATCCTAATTTTTACTTTCCAATAAAATCTCTTAATTTTTTGTGAAACTAAATGTAACTTTTGTACCTGCTTGTATTATTTGAGTGGTATATGTGAGCATCTTATGAAACCATGACTGTGGATGGTATGATAAACAATGACTTCTCACCCATGTTGTTTGCTTGCTCAGGTGTGGGAGAAATTATTTTGATTGATGCTGACTGTAAGAATTTCGTGTCCTCAAGACAGATGCTTTATATTGAGATAAATTGGATATTTATTCTATAAATATGCCATTAATCTTTTATAAAAATGTGGTCTTGCATTTCATATTGTATCCATGTGAAAATGGGATAAATTCCACAAATAGAAACATTTTCCCTGAGGTGTGGGAGTGGCCGGGGAGTGGCCAGAGAGTGACAATGGGTGGCCACCATGTAGGCCCGCCCCCAAACAGCTGCTCCACCAATTTTCCATACAAAGCATTTTATATAGTTCTCAAATAATGGATCTCATAGAAGTCAATGGCAATTATACTCCGATTATGCAACCACCAGCCTGAACTGCACTGAAAACAGTCCCAAGGTTTCATTGCTGAGTCAAAAGAGACACTCACCAGCTTGGTGGGTATTGACAGTGACGTTGATCAGCGCACGTGCGGCTATGCCAAGCCCAGACACACCATTCACAGCCTCCACGATAAAGGTGTAGTTGGCCGGTGTGGCATAATCGAGTATGGCTACCGAAATCCCAGTCAGACCCAGTGGCCGCGGGATGAATCTCAGGTCTGGCTCGCACGGATCGCACTGCATCCCGCCGCCGCTGTCGCCGTCGCAGCGCTGGCATAGGACATTGTAGGTGATGTCGCTGCGGCCTCCCGTGTCACTCGGAGGCATCCACTGCAGGAAAAGGGCCGTGTCATTGATTAACGACACCAGGTTCCTGGGTGCCGATGGAGGCCCTGCCAGGAGAAAGACAAGATGTAATATCACAACGTGTCACGAGAGCTGTGCATGATGTCGCGACAACTTCCTGAACGGATTTTCCCGTTCAGTGTCATTGGGAGCTGTTAGCAAAAGCCAGACTAAAGACAGACAATATTCCTATTGGCACGATCACTGAAGTCTGATGACGGTTAACCACTACACTGTCAGTCAATACGCTAACAGCTTAAGAGGCAAAAACTGGAGCGAGATCGCCTTTCAAGAGGTGACTATCATGAGGAAACGAGCTGCAATATACGCTTTTTTTTTTCTTTCAGAACTGCTTTGAACATTTTCTTTCAAGTGGGAAGGTGTTCACAGGAACAGTTTAAAAGTGATGCGCAGAGGAGGTTCTTGTACCCAACTGCTCACGCGCACAAAATAAAACAAAGCAAGGCCTTTGAGCAACAAGCGGTCTAATTTTACACCGAGCAATACACGTGTGAAGCTTCTTACTTGGTGATGAAGTATCTGATTTGGCAACGTGAATACAACTAAAGCAGCGAGCGCATATTTTAGTGCCATGTGTGGGTGAGTTGGTGGGTGGCGGTCAGAAGCTTCAGGATTTTATTCCAGCACCGTGGGTGCCAATTACAAAAACACATTAAAACCTGCGAGGGCTATGATGAAGCCACATTGGTTGCATTGCTCACAATCGTAGCCATGTCAAACGGACGTGAAAAACACAAATGTGAAGCAGATGGAGGGAGGGGTTATTGCAATGGAAAGGGCGGTTATGAAAAGAAAGAGACAACTGTTTTGCAACTATTTCAGCTGTACCTACTTGTACAAGCCATGGTTGAGGGGTCCTTGTTAGCCCTGTAGAAGCCTTTTTCACAGTGGCACATGGTGGCGGCTTGGTCGTGGCTGGAACTATGGAGAGGACACTGGGAGCATTTCATGTTCCCAGCAATGGGCTTGAAGAAACCGGGTTTACAAGCTGGAAAAGGAGAGAAGCAGAAAGGAAAATCCATCAAAACAGAAAATGTCATTAAAAATACTCTTCAATATGGGCTTTTTTGTTTTAACATTTACATTTTATTTCGTTGCCCATTAAACAAGTTACGCAGCACAAATTGCACTGCATAGACATCAGCATTTTCTGAATCGCACGCTCACGATCATTTTTCAAAAGTTACTTGAAGGGACCAACTGAACACAAAGCCCTTCTGATGACAATTCACAGGCAAGAGCAAATGCAAGGCAACTTTATTTATACAACACATTTCATACAGAAGGCAACTCAATGTGCTTCACACAGCCAAAAGCACAGCAGCTGAATACATTTTCAAAACAAGGGCAACAAAAATAGCGAATTAAAATGACAACAAAAATACTAAAAGAACTTCATCAAAGCTATTTGTGGGTGGGCATCATTTTTTAACCTGGATTTAAAAGCATTTACTCTTCGGGCTGACTTCACTTCTGTTGACAAATTACATTATTCCATTTGTGTGCAGCCTAACAGTGAAATGCCACTTCACCGTGTTTGCTTGGAAACCAACATTCACTTTTTTGTGAGTCTTGTTACAGACAAAGTTGCCTTCTGGATGGAAAAAGAATCTTATCCAGTGACTTGGCCATTGAAGTCCATTGCATTCATTTGCCTTCAAAACGCATCGATTTTCTTTTCACACAAGACAAGTTGGCATCCTTTTCTTATTGGAGGAAAATACATCAACAGACGTCAAGAATACTCCGGAGGGATGTCGGCATACCACTGTCAAAATGTACAAGCCAGAAACACTTTGATGAATACCAATAAAGAGGGTTTAGAATAAGTAACGTTCATGCACGGGAAACCCAGATTGGATGACATTTATGCAACATAAAAATGCCTGATTATTGTTGAACCATCCATCCAATTTCCGATCCGCTTTACCCTGACCGTATTCTGGTGTATAAAGACCAAAAAAAAAAAATTACATAAAAAAATAACGAAAAAAAAAAAGAAAATAATCTCCCCTGAATTAAAAAAAAATCCAGTTCAAATTTCGTCTGCTGCATTTGTTTGTGTGGGAGAATCGAAGTCTTCTGTGACATCTGCAGTGCTTGCGCATGGCACTGAAACGGGGATTCATGACTATTTGAGAAGTGCCGAGTGAGAGTTTGGACATTCACATGAGGTTTGCGCAGGAAAAACACATCCAGTTAAAAAGGTAATGTGGTTCCTCACTTTTTTTGTGAATTCCCTTGAGGACCTTCTTCTTTTATGGCCCGGCGTAGTGAGGAGTAGACTGACAATGTTTTGGCTGCAGGAAGCCCAAAGTTTTTGTTGACAACTTCTGTTAGAAGGCGTTATAATGGAGTCTATAAAAGGCCCGTGCGCCGCAGTCAGGCTAGACCTTGAATAGCTGATGTAAAATTCATAGCGGTCCATCTGAATATTGCAGGGATATTTTACTCGGAGCCACAAATATCCATCCCGCCGTGATGCTGATGTTTTCGACACACGCGGTAGAACAAACCCGGTCACAAATACTGGAACGGCTGCCAAGATTCTCTCTGAAAAGTGTGATTGACAGACGGACAAATGGTTTCAAGCCGTAGTTATCATCTTATTTAGGGTAGCGGCTTATTTCATCCCTGAAAAGTGAAACGGGTGCATAAATAATAGTTTAGACGCTCGCATTTCCCAACATTTTGGAAAATAATTCATGTCTTCATGGGCGTTAAAAAGCTATT
>NW_017805496.1:1953830-1971330 GCF_001891065.2 Hippocampus comes | reverse complement strand
GTGATTTTCAGAGTTAACTTGTGATTGATGGCTGACTGCTCACACATTTTGTGTGTGTTCTAAATGTGTGAAACAAGACTCCTATTAGGATGTGAGATAAAGCTTGGGCCCGTGCTTCTCAATTATTTTCAGTAACGCCCCAAGTCTCTGCTGCGACTATAAATAGTGGGGGGGGAACCAAAAAATAAAAAAATTGAATCGGAAAATCATGTTTTTATATAGAATTGTCCAGCTTTGAAATCTCTTGAGGTACTTATGGAATCGTGTTTTGTTGTGGAAATAAATTTTTGAAGGAAATGTCACATTTACAGCACTGACAAGTTCATTTAAATGTATGTAAAATAACAATTAAAGGGTTCATTGCCTCACACCTACTCAAACTGAGCCGTACCATTTGGAATCGAATCGTAATCCCACTGAGTGGATCCGAATCAAATCATTCCACTTTCAAATCGAACCGTCTTTGAATCGTTTTGCACCCCACGTATCGAAAACTGCGAGATATGCACCCCTTATAAACAGTTTCATGAGTCTATACAATTGTTAAGTGCACAACTGCACACTTGGACAATGAAAGCACCACTGCCACCTACTGTAGTGGATGTGCAATTAACCTTTATTCTATTATGTCCTAAAAAAAAGGTATTCATCCAGAGGCTTACCACCACTGCACCCTGGCTGGCCCCCAGGCGTGCCCACCCCGCTCTTTGAGAACTCGTTTGAATTTGTTGCACTTATCATAGCAACATCTCAAGCCCCACAAGAAACATCGGAGTAATTTGTGCTATTAGGCTAACGATGTATTTATAGTTAGCCTAATAGCACAAGTCATTTTTAACTTACTATCACAATATCAACAACAACAAAAAAATAGCAATGTGCTTGCTAAAAAGTGTTTTAATGTCTGTCATCTTCAATGCGCCAAGGTTGAATTGAGGCAAACGGACTCTTCTTGTTTGATGAATTTCGTTCTGGTCTTCTGAAAACAATGAACAAATGACTCGGACAATTATGCCACTGGGCTAATGACACCTACTGTAACTTTGTGAGGACCAGTTGATTTTATCCTCCTCGAATGACTGTCCTGTTCATCGAATTGGCTGTCAAGATTCGCCTGACAGTGGCACCGCTCCGGTACGAAAGAGAATGTCAAACGACTGTCGGCAGGGGGCACGCAAAAAGGGAGGATAAATGTAGGGCAGCGTCTCTCGTCTCATCAGTAATCACACGTGACGGGCCTCCGTGATGTTTAACCACACTTTAAAGTTCCACAAATATACCGAGAACAAATGTGAAAGAGACAAAGATGAAACGCACAAACGCAGTCGCCAATAAAGGCGATATTAGAGCGCGTCCTACATACGAGCCGCGCTAATGACCGTCGGCTCTTTGTAATAACTGCGCTTAGTGCGTTACCACTGGGTTTGCATCTGAATTTCGACCGTGGTCTGCGGAGACTCTTCTTTCAGTCCATAAAATAAATGACAGTACGAGCACTTCAACTGTAACCATGCCGGGCATCTTAATTTACCGCACGCCTTCATTACCGCAGTACGTATGAGCCTTAGGAATGAAAAAGAGGGTTGGGGGACTTCTGGAAAGGACAAGACGCAAGCTAAATTAGCAGCGGAACTAACAAATGAAGGCAATTAGCCGGCTAGCCCCTCACTCTGTCTGCACTAATTGAGAAACCAGGCCAGCAACTATCCAGAGCAACCCAACAGCTGTGGTAAACTTTTCGTCTGACTCTCGGGGCACATTAAGTAATGCTGATACAACTAATTAGAGTTCCATATCCCAAAAAGCCTTTTACAGAAACCTTGCGGTATTTATCAGCCTTCTCCGGTCTCATAATAATCGCTCACGGATGCACGCTCTCCAACAGCCTGGCATTCATTGCGGTAAAAACGGACAAAATGTGTGACAAAGTGTCACTTCCCCCTCGAAACAACACGACCGAGTCCAGAGACGTCCATACGGAGCCGCTGGCGATTTTAAAATGTCAGAAAATGCGCGACTGGTGACGTACTGCCCCATTTTGGTTTCGAAAGACAAAATAATGGTCGTAAGCAACAATGCAAATGAAGAGGGCGAGCGGGACAATGAACAGAGAATCAAATTAAAAGGACAAGGCAACCCGATGAAGTCAAAGGAAATCAGGAGGAATAAAAAAGAAGAGGGAATGATGGGAGGTAACATCGAGAGGCGGAGAAGATCCTTTGGGACAGGCGGTTTATTTAAGTCGATCCCCGGCAAGAACCAGAAGACCGGCGAGGTCGATTAATGTGATGCAAGGTTATTGCTCTTACGCTTCTTTTGGTGAAATTTTCCCCGCCAACAAAGTGGGAATTGCGCCCGATGGTCTGTTTGTTACCGGCGCTACTCGATGGATTGTCAACAGGTTCAGAAGTACTGGAATTCATGACCATTGAAAGAATTCTAATTTCGCTCGACGGATGAATTCTGGCTCACGTGAGCAAAATTCGGATTGCTCAGCATCCTATTTGTTCACTTCGCTTTGCTTTGTTCACGAACTCGCTTCATGCTTTCAACGGATTTCCATCAGGCCTGATTCACCCAAAATAAAAACAATGCATTCATGAAGTGGTTTTTGAAGTCAGAACCTCGACCGTGGTCTCCCAACGAGTCTTTCAGCAGGATACACACGCATACCCACGAGTGAATTTGAAAACGTTGTTGTCGCAAAGTCACTTAAGTCGGACTGCAGATCGACAAAAAGGAGTTCTTACTCTGGCAGTGGCCATCCTTTTCCTCGTGGCCGATGCTGCACACGCAGTGGCCCAGCGGCACCAACCAGTCTCCGTCGGCACCGCAGTACAATTTGGGCGTGTCTTTCTCTTCCGCGTTTTCCACACAGGCGCCCTTAACCTCCACCAGAGAGGAAGAGTCCCGATGTGGAACGGTGTCAGGAAACACCGCCAGATTCCGCAGAGTGGACGGACAGCGTTTGTAGAACACCTGACGTAAACGGTCAAAAGAGCTGGGTCAGTCGGTCACGTGGGACAAAAAAAATTAAGAAATAAACAAGAGGGAAAATTCCGAGCTCTCGACTGACCTTGACGGAGACGAGCGCAATACAAGCGCCCACGTCCTGGAAGGCCAAGTAGAAACCTCTCTGCGTCAACGGCCCCACCTCCCTGATTTCCGTGTTGAGACGGAGAACACGATCGCCAAGATCCGTCTGAGTGAAACTCTCGTCTGCCGCAATGGTGTCAACCTGGAAGTGAGAATAGATGCTTTAAAACAATTGTTTTTTTTATGTTTTTTGTGTTTGGCACATTTTTGGGGATCCTAACCTTGGCATAGTCAGTGGGCCGGAAACGTGTCCCTGAGGGCAACGGTTCGTTTGTCTGTAGGTAGAAGAGGTTGAAGGTTTCCTTACAGGTGCCAGACACCCAAGGAATGGAGTTGCAGTCCCTCAGAGTGAAACGAAGCTCCACGTACACCTACGAGGTCACGTAAATAAGCACACAGAAATCACCATGAGATTCTTTATCATTTGGAAACTAATATTTTCGAGTAAAAGGGTAAAAATAAAAACTACAGCGGTACCTCTACTTACGAACGTCTCTTCATACGAAATTTTCAACTTACGAAACGTCGCAACAGGAAAATATTGCCTCGTTACGAAAGAAATTTCAAGGTACGAAAGGTAAAAATACAGTGTGGGCTGCTACTCGTAGCTCCAAGTTTCCTGAACGCAACATACTTAGAGCTGCTCTGCCATTGGCTATTACCTATCACCTTCCTGGCATCCCATTGGCTGAGAGGGACCTCTACCGTATGTGTCTATGCTTGTCATTCGCCCCACGGGCCATGGAGGTGTTCCGATCGTTTTACGTAAATGCAAATCACCCAGAAAAAAATTGTTCATTTGTTGTAGGGCATTTACATACAAAACGCGTCTCTACTTACAAAATGTTCTACTTAAGAAATTTCTTCCAGAACCAATTAATTTTGTAAGTAGAGGTACCACTGTATTGGAGATGTGGAAATGATTTGTTTGTCATATCTTTAAACGCTGAGGTTTGTAAAAGTGTGCGACACAGCCAAGGTTCAGTCAAGCTGGGCCGTACTCCATTCGGGAAGACTTCCTTTGCCATCAATGATTGAAACAGATGTTTATTGATGAATCTGTATATGGCATAGGCTTGCATAATCTGTTTTCTGACACATGACTTGGAAGGCTGCTTCGCCTGCTTGGACTTGATATTTTCAATGTCCTACGACAGCGTCTCAGAATTTCGAAGCGATACAATTACAGCATGTGTATGAATGTATGTATGAGTGCACGTATGAAACGGAAATGTGACACACTGTGGCACACCCGGCCAACGTCGCTTCTCTCTGATTGCTTTCACAGACCACCAACCTAAACCTTATTTTCTGATTGAAAAAAAAAATAGCATGTGAGGATATATTGAGAGTGTAGAAGCGGCGCAGACCCTCTGCGCTGCTTGTCGCTGTATCCATCCCGATCGGAGCCAGTTGTTTTGGTTGAGCTCCATCACATGGCAAACTTGGAAGGTGTGAATTGGTCTGTTCTGTTCATCCATCTCGGTGATTGCATCCCACTGGGGGGGGAAAAAAGGAAAGAAAAGGGGGGATGGGGTGAGGTCTTTACCTATGCAGAGAACAACAACAAAAAAAAAACACCAAAAGAGCCTCTCATTTTTGGATTTAAATACTTTTTGTATGAAAAATGGAATCATCGTACGCTGTAGGTTTGTTGCTGTTGAATGTTCGAGATTGAAAAATGTGTTTATTTCTGTGGGGACTATGTGCAGACAATCTAGACTGGATAAACCAAAAAGTCTGGGGGTACAGCTTTTTTTTTGATGAGTGATTTAAAACCAGTCCAGAGTCTATCTCCCCTATCGCCCAAAGTCCGCCGGGGTCGGCTTCAGTTCACCTGTGACCTCATCCATCTATCCATCCATCATTGTCCACCGTTCATCCTGGGTCAAATCCATCTGAGCAGCAGCTTTAAGCCCAGACTTCACCATGCACAGCAACTTCATCCAGCTCTTTTGAGGGGATCCCAAGAAATTCCCAGGCCGGCCAGGAGACACCGTTTCCCCAGCGTGTCAGGGGTCACTCCCACTCGGACGTGCCTGGAACACCTCACCAGGGAGGCGTCCAGGAGTTATCACCCCACCAATTTAAGAAGCCCCCCCCCCCCCATCCCCTCCTATACACAGTGTCAATGCTACACTGCTTCCCCGTACTGACACAACAGATGGCGGACCACAATTTGCTTAAAACCGTCAACTTTTCGCCTCAACAATCATCTTAGCCTGCCAGTAGCAAACAGCCACCATCGGAGTCCCACAGGTCAAAAAGACTCCTAGAGGACTCCCAAGGAGTCCCGGACAGGAGAAGTGGGAGAAAATGAATGGAATGAAAGTTCATTAATCAGTGCTCAGACTTGACACCAGAAGGTCATTTTTGGGTTTCAGGATGAAGATGGATTAACCCCAGCAAATAACTTTGCAATGAACTCCAAAAGTGGTTGCGAGCCACGCCCTCGAGTCCAACTCCAGTGACCCATAAACTCACACATTTTCTTCTGGATAGATGAACACAAATGATGACACACACGCACACCAACCCTCACTCAAAAAAAAAAGAAAAATGTTCAAGCCACGCACCTCCCTGATATAATTTAATAAACAGTGTATCCCGAGTCACTTTCACCAACGTTTTCAAGACGTTGCATCAGCCAGCTCTTATTTGTCTGCTCTGCTTCGAGAGTGTGTTTTCATAAAACCAAAATGTTTATTGATAGAATGCCTCTCCGCCTGTGGATGAGTTGGGGTTGTTGCACCGTCGACTCTTTTGGGGCTTACCCCCAATCACCGTGTTCTACAACTACGCATCGAAGAGGATATGACAACAACCACTTGAGATTGGGTTCTTCTGATGATGTTTCTATGATATTCTGTTTATTTCTGCCATGCTCTGAAATGCTTTTTTTTTTTTTTTTTTTTTTTTGCTGTTTTGCAAGGCAGAGTCGTCCGCAATCGCAACTGCTGACTGTCAACATCAGAAATCAGACTTACAAAAAACCCTGGAATACGTCACAATGTCTCTGTTGACAAATGTTTCAAAAATCTGCTGAGTTAAAATTGTCGGATTTGTGGGAATTAAATGACATTCTGATTGCGGTAACCGTGTGTGTGTGGTTTCTAAGCTTTATGTGCACTGCAGGGGTTGAAACTCATCAGCTGCTTGTCTCACTAACTGTTAAATACTTCCCTTTTGTCACCATGTGAGCTTTCGCCCCCTTGAGGGTCTGATCTGTCTGTTTGACCGCATTTCACCGACGTGACGAAGAGATGAAAATCGTCACGCTGAGTGGCAGGTGCCTCGGCGCACCTCAGTGCTTTGTCAATGTAAAAAGTGACCTACTGTAAAAATATAACAATAAAAATATGCAATTTCATTCCAGCGTGACTTTATATTTGTTTTGGTATTGTCGTTGGCACACTGCAGTCAGATGTATTTCATAAAGCGAAAGAGGATGACTGGGCACTTTTTGCAAGTCATATAAAATCACGATTAGTCCATTTTGCAAATTTGACACGACATTTACTGTGGCGATGCGAAATTGGGTGTCCTACTTATCGATTTTGTGGGCAAGGCAGTCACTTGGATCAGATTTTATGCTTTGCATGAGCTCGGCATGAAGTCATGTGAATCCCACAAGGCTCTCAAACCGAAAATGACAATGATTTGTTGTTCTATGTTTTTCGGTGTTCGAAAATGCACCCTTGGGATGTGACACGGTTCAAAAAGGAAGGGGGGGAAAAAAAACTATTTCGCCACCTCGTCTGAAAGATGGGCTGCATCAGATATGCACCAACTAATCACGGAGCCTATTAACTGTTCCACATACACACACACACACACACACACACACACACACACACACACACACACACACACACACACACACACACACACACACACACACACACACACATCAAATCTAATGCAACAACTTATTTTCCTTTTTTTTCACAGACAATTCTTATTTTTTTGCATTATTAATTTGACATTTTTAATTTATTCATAATCTGCAGTGGAGTACTGCACTGTATCGTCATGTTGCTTTATCTAACAAAATAATAATAATAATAATCATAATAATGATACTAATAGAGAAAATATGTCTTTATTAGTCTTAACAGATGTATGAATAATCTTTTCATTTCGCAGCCAGCTTTTGTGAGCCTTGAGTGTGCGCTAGCATGGTTTTGGGCATCCCACTTGTAGCACTCCGTCAAGTGGAATCACTTCCATTTTGACAAGGCTCCACTGTTTCAGCAGATTGTTTTCTGTCACATTCACCTTCTCTCTCGCATCGACAAATTTGCGGTGTTCCTCTGCAACTTTCTCCAAACTGTGGTCATTTTCAAAATCTTTTGGTTGCAATTTTTTTTTCTCCCAACAGTACTGGATACAGCTGGTGAAATGCGTCTTTGACAGCTGAGCTCAAACAGAAGGAAATCTCTTCCTGGCTTGAAACGGGACCTCTTTTTTTTTTTTTTTTTTTGAAACCTGGTATGACTAATAAACACGAGCAATAAAGTGGCAATGTCACCGTGCTGACGGTGTTTAAATGAATAAGACTTCAAAGTCAATCATGTTGGGCCTAACCACACCGAATGAGACAGCAGCCCAAATGACGCAGTGGCTTTTTGTCATCGTGGTTCATCATTTAAGTCGCGATATTGTGAGAAGCGTCACCATGCTCGCAAGAAAGGCAGAAAATGTGAACTGTGACAGATTATGAATCAGAAACCTAATTATGCAAAAATGTGATTAAGATGTCAGACGTTTCATTGATAAAGAGGCTATGTATGAGTAAATATGCACATTCAGTTAAACAAATGCGCGCGCACGCACACACACACACACCGTGATTATATCGATAACAACAGTAGAGAAAGTCAACCTGGCAAATAGCAGCGAGATTTAAATGACACCAGCCCAATTTGTCATCGTCTCCCTACAGGCTAGAGAGCAAGAAGCACTATGAAAATAACGTTAAATCTCCACCGTCGTGATGAATTATTGATTTGATGTGAATCTGCGTGGTGACGTTTTGTGTTCTTGTTCCATCAATTCCAGGTCACGTGATCCGCCGAGGATCCGGAGTTGTTTCTACAGAGAACTCTTTCCGAGGTGGCCGCGGCAGTCGGCCATAAACTTTTTCTGTATGTTCATATTGGCTTAGCTGCAAAACATTGAATCTGCTTTTTTTTTTTTTAAACATTATTTTTAATGAAATCCAAGAGCACAAAATGTTCAGCTATCATTTCGTGGCTGAGATTAGACCTGACATTTTTAGAAAAATTACTGCTGCTCCATGCCGATGGTTGCAGTTTCATCTCATACGTTGATGAGAATGAAATCAACTGTGATTTCTCCTTAAGCTTGCTTTGCTTTTTTTTTTTTTTTTTTAACCAAGCCAACTGAAAAAGATTTACAAGCCAAGGTGCTTTTATTCTGTTATTTTACTCTGTCTTTAGCTTTTCAAGCTCAAAACAAGCATTGGAGTGAATAAAATTGCTTGAGTATGTTGCAATTGTTGTCTGGACTTTATTATTGATGATGCAAATTTCACACTGTAAAAAAAACAAAAAATGGCTGTCAATGTATTGTGTCCTAAATCCTCCTGAATATCATGAAGTACACCTGCAAGCTAACCTTAAGGTCTGGATATTTTGTTTGCTTTCGATGCATGTTCAGATGACCATTACACATGCCAGCATTAGTTGGTTCGTGTCAATTGACATAAAAGGGGGAGCCTTTTTGCAGTTCGTCATCTCCATTTCTCAATAGTTTATAACCTGTAAAGTTTTCTTTCTTTCTTTTTAAAAATTTCTTATATGCCAATATAACTCACCCCATTGATAGGATAGGTTTTCCAGTCCAGTTCCCCCAGCACGGCCGTGGTGTCCAAAAGAATCACTGGAAAAAGAGCAGAGCGGCGAGAGAGAAAGTCATGTAAAATAGAGAAGAGAGAGCAAGAGCACGGCGGGACAAACACAGTGAGCGGCAGAAGGGTGGCGGGAAAAAAAAACAAAAAACGAACAGGGCGAGTGCAAAAGAGGCTGGACGGTGAAGTTACAGAGAAGAGAAATGCAAACGACAAAAAGGGAAGAGAGCAGACAATACTTATCAAGCTGTCAATGAGCAGCGGAACGCGCCCTAACGGCCTTAACGGATTCAACCAAGGGTGAAATAACAGCTCTTTTCAAGGTCTAGGACAACGCGGCGCTAATAGACACCTGGCTTCCATCTACGGGGAAAGTCAGGAAGATAAGAACTTTCCTGTGAAGAGGTCCGTCCGTGGGATTGTTCTAAATCGGAAGGAAAAAAAAAAAAGTCAAGATTGAAAGATTAACGTTGGTGGTGCAAACGGGATTCTCATAGACCAGTGGTGTCAAACTCATTTTTGTCATTGGCCACATCTTAGTTACCGTTTCCCTCACATGGAAAGCATATAAACGTACATATGTTCACCTCATATTTTTTCAAAAACACAACAAATTGATGGATAACTAAATTCAAAATCAGAAGTTCATGAAAAGTGCTCCGCGATAATTCATCATATTTTGAAAAGGGACCCGGTCACAAAAAAAAAAAAGCTTCTTAAACGTTGAGACAATTTGTAATATTGGCATTTATTTATTTGATTGTGCTAAGAAGGTTGACATTGATGATTTGCTTTTGTGGGCCACATTACAGCATGTGGCGGGCCAGAGTTAGCCCCCGGGCCACCAGTTTGACACCCGTGTCATCGACACTATAAACGTGGTTGTCGGTACAGATTTGGACTTTATCGACCAATCTTGACAACTCTTGTTCAGTGACACGTGACTCCAAATATGCACATTTTTGAGGAACAGCTAATTTAACTAAGTGAGACTTTCCTGGTGTGGTCGTTTTAGGGGGCAGCGTTCTTGGCTGTGAGTGGTTGCATGTAGTGGAGGGGGGACGGAGGGGGGAGATGCACAAAGCAGCGTGGAAGTTCCGAAGGGAGGAAAAAAAAAAAGGAGCCAGCAGAGGGACCAGGACTCGGGGAGTCAGTGCTGGCGGCTTGGCCGCCTTCCAGTGCGCTATTGTCGGCCGCTGCTCGCACGTCACTGGGGGGGGCAGTGTGGAAGTTGGGAGAGAGGAGGAGGGGAAAAAAAGTCTGTAGTATTCCCGAATAATCGCCTCCATGGCACATATTAAGTAACATTTCTGACAAGCGTTGTTCTCATTACAGGAGGACGAGGAGTAATTAACGGGAAGCCATGCGAACCGCCGAGCTATTTAGTCATGATGTCGCAAAACACCAAATGAAGCGCTGAGGTTGTACAGCGCACCTTTGACACAATCGTGGCTGGAATCACAGCGGAGTGCGCCCAACTACGGACAGCAAATCAGCAGGTCATTAAAAAGTGTACGTACAAAAAAATACGCAGCAAGTGCACACGTAGAAAATGAATCAAGAAATGAAATGATCGGACACGTCAGCCAAGAGGAGAAGCCTACAAGGACAGCAGCACTATATTTAGATTGTGTCCGTTAATTGGTGAATCTTGAAATGTGCATAGTAAAATAAAATTGAATTAAAAACATGAAATTATTATTATTATTATTTTATTTTTATTATTATTACACAACCAATTCAGAAGTACTTCCATTGTCATTTCTTTTTTACACTGAAGCTGATATTGTGATATATATTTTTACCATGAAGAATGTAATATAAGTTTTAGGTCATATCCGACAGCCCTAAATGAAAGCCATTTTCAAGCAACACCAGTGTCCAACTAACAAGTGAGACAATAACAACACCGAATGACAAGTATCGGACTCAATGCACCCCAACTCTCATTCAATATTGTTTGGTAAAATTAATTTCAAGAAAAATCTTTTCATCTGTCACGACTTTTCCAATAAAATGTCATCCAAGCAGAGACGCCGGGCTGTAAAAGGCATTTCACTGCCATCTGTGGTAGAATTCTGCAGAAAAGCGCCACTTGTGTCTGAGTGAGACGCAGCCGAATCCGTTCCGCTAAAAATAAATCTGTTCACGCCGGTATGGAAGGTACAGAGCCACTCTGGGTCGCATATGCACCCCATGCTTCGACGAAAAGCCTCGGAAAAGTCAAACCCGCTTCGCCGTATGAGATTGGAGCACTTTGGGCTTTTAACCATCGACACGAGCGACAATTACTGCAAATGACCAACATTCAATTTCTCTTCTGAGGTCATTGCTGCAAACGGCATTTGCAGATTAGACTGTGACAATCACCCAAAAGTCCACCCCTTGACATCCCATACTCCCACTGATGAGTTTTTTTTTTCTTTTCATAATTAATTATCTATGATGATTATGACTGGGAATAGCCTCTGCGGCGCCTCTGTTCAAGTAGCGTGTCACTACAACGCGGCGTCCACAAGTTGCGGTCATGTTAATTATGGACAAAAAAAAAAATGGTGACCAACAAAATATAGCCCTTTAATTTGTGTACATTTTAATATTCAATCCCCATAAGAGCATTTTATTGACAGCTTTTGAAGTTGGGACCACGCTATGTGTATTTATACGTCTTCCAACTCGCTAATAATTAAACAAAAGCATCCAAACGGGGTCTCCTCGTCATTAGTGCCTAAGCTGCTAAATTCCGTTTGAATCGTCTTTAGACGCGTCGGCATGTTTGGAAGCAAAAAGCCAAACCGCTCCTATTTTCGGTGATAGTCGTTCCCCGTGAGCTACGTTGCAGTTGTTCTTTTCCAAAACGTGCTGCTAGATGTTGTCGCGCTATATCTGACCGAAGTGGTCAAAGGTCAAACAGCCAATGGCATTCTGAATTGATCTCGGACTTGGTTTCTGCACGGTTGACAGTGAGAATGCTCTTGAATTGCCAAATCCGCGACAGTCTGTTTTTCCTTACGTACAGCTCATTTTGCTGTTGTTCTTCCTCTTGGGAGAATGCCACACATTGGCCCAAAACCAAAAGCAATCAGCTGTCCAATCAGAAAACGAGAGTGCAAATAGAGATTGTAATTACCTTGTGATTTGGCCTCAAAAATCCTGTTTGTTCAATGAACCACGACACACACGCTCGCTTTCTTTGTCAAAAACGAGAAGGGGGAGAGAATCCCACATCAATCGCACGGATGCACTGTCGCCTTAACCCGAACGTGCTTCCAAAATGTGTTCATCCACGTGTTCGACCCGAGCTCCGTGTTAGTACTCGATATGCCGAGCTATGTTAACAACTTTTTTTTTTTTTTTTTTTTTTAAATGCATGAGTGCAAACGTGAAGAATCTCGAGCTCTGCTCTCTGGTCACGGCTCAGGTTGGAGGAGAGTCATGATGCGGCGCAGCCATGCCAGACAGTTTGATCTGATGAAATTTCCTTTGTCCCGACACAAACGGTTACCAATCTCCATCAATGAAGCCAGTCCCACTTCAGGGCTCGAAATGATAGACCGCAGAGTCCCGTCTTCTGATGACCCGCCACTCCAGCGTGGCGGCTGGCTTTTCCAAATGTGGATGAATGCAGCGGTTGCACAGAGCAGCGTTGATCACCTTTAGGTAGTCCAAATGAAGCAGTTAGTCACTATTGAGGAAGAGCCTCGCCAGCACTGAAATTACGGCTGACGTACGATGACAGGGTGGCCGTGTAACAGTCCAAAATAGCCAATATTTTTTTTATAAAGCATCACAAATATACTCAGGGTGTAGGAAATGGGGGGGCGGGGAGGTGCGTCCGTCGAGGTCCGCTCGGCATTTAAAGGGAACGAGAGGAGACGATTCGATTAGCGGTGATACAAGTCAGCTGTGTTCATGCTCACAACGGCGCAAAATGCCCTTCTTAAAATGCGCCACATGGGTCTGCTGAAATACCAAAACTTCGTCTCGCCTGCCCCTTCGCAGATTTACACCTCACCCTGTGACAGACTTTCACTGGGCACAACAAAAAATAAGCTCTCCGTTTTGAGTTGAGAGGTTTCACAAAAATATGCCGTTTACTGTCCAGGACTTTCAAGCCTTATACATAGAATCATTTTCAGTGGACGCTTAGCATGAAATCATCCATTAGAATTCTTGTCAGCAGATCCTTTATGCTTATTGACTGCCTGCCGTCATTGCCTCCACATTAAGTTTGTGCCTATTTGTGGAACTTGGCCAACCTTAATTTTTGTCTCCTCCCTTGGCTTTAGATCAGGCGACTGACTTGGCAGTGGTGATCCAAACCCCTTCACAACATCAACAGACATCAAGAGTGATCCATAGAAGGTAGATAGGCTCAAAATCGTTGTCCAAATTTGACTCCAGAGATGGCTTCATGCTGCCAACCCCTGGTAACAGTGACGCATAGGAAAGCAAGATTGGACCGTGCCAGAAAGCATCGAATTATCATCCGCCGCGATACAACTCGACAGTATTTTTAAAGCACTTTAAAACAATCAGCGCTGTATACAAAGTGTTGTACAGATGAAATTCTTGCATTGAATCTGGTTAACTTGTACAGCCTGTGCACTGGTGACTGTTCACGACTAGGCGTCGTCAAGAGGCCTTGCCGAAATGTCTCTGCAGACGGCAGCCGTGCCGTCTGCGGCGCCTCGACCGGAGGAAGGCCACGACGGCAAAGTCAACCGAGAACAACAAACCAAAAACTTCCCCGACTGGCTTTCATTCTCGGAGGGCGATCAGGAAAGAAGTCAAAATGGAGAGGAGCACGAACGTTGCAAATGTTTGTTCTCACAGTGAGGGAAACTTCTCGACGCGGGAAAAAAAAAAAAAAAAAAAATCAATGCAATTAAGATGGTGACACTCACCCAATTTATTTACCTCCTCCAATCAATGGTATCCTTTATACCACAATGACCCCCTTCTTTTAAGAGCGATCAGTCAATTCAAATAACCCCGGGAGCATCTGGGCTCCATAAGTACGAAGTTTTTTTTTTTTTTTTTTTTTTTTTTTTTTCCAGAACATGAATTTTTTTCAGTAGTGCGGGTGTGCGTCATGGTTGGTTTTCTGGGGGTATTTATTTGTCAACACAAAAATGCCTCAAAACTTTTCATTCATAATTTGAATGAATGAGCTAGACTGGCTTCAGTCAAAACACATTTAAAGCCGTTTTTTTTTAGTTCTGTTGAATGTATGTTAAATTGGTAGCACAGCGGATGGCTGCCTCACAGTTCAGGTGCTGTGGGTTCACATCCATGCTCCGCTATTCCAATTTTCCTCCCACAAAAATGTGCGCGTCATTCATTGAAGAAATTGTCCTTCAGGGGCCAATATGAGTGCGCCAGTTGACAGGAAGGTAAGCGGTATGGAAAAGCCAGCAACTTGAAATCTTCATTTTACAACGTATTGTTTTTCGGCATTCAAAAACGGCTTTGCGTGAAGCAAAAACTTTAAGTTGACATTGAATAGATTATTTGTATTAAGTAATCGAGCCAACCTAATTTTTAAAATTTCGATCCATTTGAAGTAACTTGCTTGCGCCAACTTGAGAACTTAGCGCAACCTAAAATTTTTATCACGTGAACTAAGTGAATTATTGACATGAGTCAAAACAACGAGGCAGTTTTTGTAACTTTATCCAATTTTTCATATTTTTTTTCTCTGTAGTTAACAAACTAAATAATGACACCATTAGTACGCATGCAGTTGACTTACGAATGATTTTAATTCTGACCTGCTTTGCCCAAAAAACTTCCTATTCCAGACTTGCACCTTGGTCAGTCTCACCGCTTTGTGAGTACATTTGAAACTCCTCACGTTGTAGTTTGATCAAGTTCCTCCCGTATGCCTTCCCTCCCCCTTCAAGCCTGTCTCTAGCGCAGGCAGGCGAGCAGGCAGACGCGCGTCCTGTGGGGGGGAAAATTCGGCGCACTGACATCAAGTGATGTGCACACTGAGATGAAGTGAAGGAGACTCTGACATTTGGCTCGCGCAAGGAGCTGTCTGTCCTCTTTGAAAAACGTGCATCCTAAACATCAAACCCGCGGCGAGGAATAATAAACTGACCTCTGTCGACGTGTGAAGTGGAAGATTTTCAAGAGGGGATTGACATGAAGGAGACCGTTTAGCCATGTGGCTCATGAGCACCAGTCAGAGCTGATAACATGACGATGCTAGCCGATCTTTCATCATCCATAAGCGACTGACGCTGCCCATTCCGTTCCACAAACCCAAATCTTGTTGTATTGCGAGTTTGTGAGGGATTCTTTTGGCAGCGCAGAAGCCGACACGTCTGATAGCAACAAAAATGGGCGCAGAGGTTGGAACAGGCATGTCCGAAGCATTGGCGTAGCTGACAAGTTGCCAGAGGCTTCCATTGAACTCTCACACTCCCTGTCAGTGCAACCATGTTGGTGTGCTCTCACACTTTGGACGGTAGACAAGATGCCAGAGCATTTTTCACAATTTACGTGAAGACCAACGAACACTTTATTGGGCCCATCCTTAAAAATATTGAATAGAAACAAAGACAGGTAGAAGTAGACGGGTCGATTTTGCCATCCGTCCATCTTTTATTCCGCTTTTACTTTTTAGGGTCATGAGTGAGCTGCGGACTATCCCAGCTGACGTTAAGCAACCCTCGCCACTGCTCAGTCACAGAACTAACTTACAAATAATGATTGTAATAATAATGGTAATAATTATTCAAATATTTTTTAAAAATTAATCGTAATAATTGAACAAGAAGTCACCTACGAAGCATTTTGGGGGGTGCGAAAGTGGTGTGCGTGGAGAAAACCTTTGCTAGCCTGCGGAGAACAAACAAACTCCACACGGTGATGTTCTGATGAACATACGAAGTCTGACCTGACCTGATTGGGAGGCAGACGTGGTCACACATGTGTTGCCAAATTGATGTTGTCAAATGAAGTAACCCAAAGAATTGTTTGGGGGCCGAAATTTAACGGTGATTTTTTTTTTTTTTTTTTTTAGCATGCTGAAGGAACGATATTTGTCTCCAAAGTATTTACCTCCTTTACCGCCTATTCTAGATCCCTTATATTCTAGTAGTATACGACATATATGCAGGTGCATCTCAATAAGTACGCACATTATGCGAAACTCTTAGATTCATGAGAAGAACGTCGAGGTCCGCTCGGCATTTAAAGGGAACGAGAGGAGACGATTCGATTAGCGGTGATACAAGTCAGCTGTGTTCATGCTCACAACGGCGCAAAATGCCCTTCTTAAAATGCGCCACATGGGTCTGCTGAAATACCAAAACTTCGTCTCGCCTGCCCCTTCGCAGATTTACACCTCACCCTGTGACAGACTTTCACTGGGCACAACAAAAAATAAGCTCTCCGTTTTGAGTTGAGAGGTTTCACAAAAATATGCCGTTTACTGTCCAGGACTTTCAAGCCTTATACATAGAATCATTTTCAGTGGACGCTTAGCATGAAATCATCCATTAGAATTCTTGTCAGCAGATCCTTTATGCTTATTGACTGCCTGCCGTCATTGCCTCCACATTAAGTTTGTGCCTATTTGTGGAACTTGGCCAACCTTAATTTTTGTCTCCTCCCTTGGCTTTAGATCAGGCGACTGACTTGGCAGTGGTGATCCAAACCCCTTCACAACATCAACAGACATCAAGAGTGATCCATAGAAGGTAGATAGGCTCAAAATCGTTGTCCAAATTTGACTCCAGAGATGGCTTCATGCTGCCAACCCCTGGTAACAGTGACGCATAGGAAAGCAAGATTGGACCGTGCCAGAAAGCATCGAATTATCATCCGCCGCGATACAACTCGACAGTATTTTTAAAGCACTTTAAAACAATCAGCGCTGTATACAAAGTGTTGTACAGATGAAATTCTTGCATTGAATCTGGTTAACTTGTACAGCCTGTGCACTGGTGACTGTTCACGACTAGGCGTCGTCAAGAGGCCTTGCCGAAATGTCTCTGCAGACGGCAGCCGTGCCGTCTGCGGCGCCTCGACCGGAGGAAGGCCACGACGGCAAAGTCAACCGAGAACAACAAACCAAAAACTTCCCCGACTGGCTTTCATTCTCGGAGGGCGATCAGGAAAGAAGTCAAAATGGAGAGGAGCACGAACGTTGCAAATGTTTGTTCTCACAGTGAGGGAAACTTCTCGACGCGGAAAAAAAAAAAAAAAAAATCAATGCAATTAAGATGGTGACACTCACCCAATTTATTTACCTCCTCCAATCAATGGTATCCTTTATACCACAATGACCCCCTTCTTTTAAGAGCGATCAGTCAATTCAAATAACACCGGGAGCATCTGGGCTCCCTAAGTACGAAGATAATGCGGGCCAGTCGGCTTCCATCACAAACTGTGAGAAACACTCGCTTGATAATGATCATTGAACTCTGGTATTGATCTGCTCCGACCGGGCCTGTTTCTTCAAAGGACTTCCCCAACTACAACCGCAAGACTCTCTTTTTTTTTTTTTTTTTTTTTTTT
>NW_017805496.1:1929043-1952996 GCF_001891065.2 Hippocampus comes | reverse complement strand
CCACACACACACACACACACACACACACACACACACACACACACACACACACACACACACGCAGGGTGGTGATGAAACACGAGGCCCTGTGCTAAAAAAAAAAAAAAAAAAACAATTTCAAATTGTACCAAAGATTCAAAATATGCACAAATGAGATGTTGCGTTTGCTTGCTAAAAACGATGTCATCACATTTCTGTCAAACGGAACGTTATTGACAGCAGTTGTTGACATTTGGTGTGGAAATTAAACTGACTGGTTGTTGCGTGTTCGGTTAGTGTCACTGCACTGGCGGAGCAGCATTTAATCAACATTTTGATCGTATCAGCAGTGACTTTGGGCGATCGACGACGGAAAAGAAGATAAAGATTGATGTATGCATTTAACAACTGCACCTTTATTTTTCCCCTCGTTTACGCCCACCGGCACTTCCTGCCACGGGGTACTGCCCCAGTCAGCAAAATTGGTCTGGCCCAGCTCTGGCGCGGACACGGCACGACACTCGGCCCACATACCGCAATGAATGACGGTCCTGCAGTGGCCCGGGTCTGGCATTTGCCATCCGTCCATCTTTTATTCCGCTTTTACTTTTTAGGGTCATGAGTGAGCTGCGGACTATCCCAGCTGACGTTAAGCAACCCTCGCCACTGCTCAGTCACAGAACTAACTTACAAATAATGATTGTAATAATAATGGTAATAATTATTCAAATATTTTTTAAAAATTAATCGTAATAATTGAACAAGAAGTCACCTACGAAGCATTTTGGGGGGTGCGAAAGTGGTGTGCGTGGAGAAAACCTTTGCTAGCCTGCGGAGAACAAACAAACTCCACACGGTGATGTTCTGATGAACATACGAAGTCTGACCTGACCTGATTGGGAGGCAGACGTGGTCACACATGTGTTGCCAAATTGATGTTGTCAAATGAAGTAACCCAAAGAATTGTTTGGGGGCCGAAATTTAACGGTGATTTTTTTTTTTTTTTTTTTTAGCATGCTGAAGGAACGATATTTGTCTCCAAAGTATTTACCTCCTTTACCGCCTATTCTAGATCCCTTATATTCTAGTAGTATACGACATATATGCAGGTGCATCTCAATAAGTACGCACATTATGCGAAACTCTTAGATTCATGAGAAGAAGAGAAAGTTCTCGTTTTGTTTCGTTTTTTTTTTTTGACTACAGCAATAGAAAACCACTTCATTGTAAACTGGCCATTTTGTTTTATAAATCTGCATATGAGATCACTTTTTGCCTACTCGAATAAATGTACTTTTGTACGATATTATAACGTATGTGATGTTGAGATGCATCTGTGGAGAGGCCAACACATAAATATGCATACATGATATATTACGAACCGTACCACTGGTGCTGAAGCAGAAAGAGAAACATAGATCATTGTTAAATGTAATCACGAGCCCCAGTGGGATTATATAACATATAGCATTATTTATGAACTCGAGTATGTAGGCACATCTAAAATGGAAGCTCGAGCTCTGAGGCTGGTTAGTACCTCGCAAGTAAATGAGGCTCGTCGCGCGTGTTTTGGTTTCGTCTTTAAACGAAGTTCATGACAAAGCTTGAACCCCTTTGTTGTCACTCATGAGCAGGGCACGTGTCCTCACCTTGATTTGAGACTCCTTGGTCGCCCAGGTTACTTTTGGCGAGCAGGACCAGAAGCAGGCAGTATTTCCCAGAGGAGAGCATGGTTGAGTCAGACAGGTGCGCTCTGGAGCCGCCAAAGACGTACGCGGAACCCTCACTTGACCCTCCAAAATAAAAGCTGCGGGCTTTGAAACGAAAGGAAGCCGTTGTATCCACACTCACAAGGTCGTCCGTCGCCCGCTCCACACGAGTTGTTCTCCTCGCTATTCGCCCATCTGAAACTGCAGGTGGAGGTGGGCGAACGGGAGATGGACACGCGATGCCATTGCGCGCGCGGAGGGGAGGGAAAAAATCCCCACCACTTCGTTGGCGCAACTTCCAAAATAAAATAATTTGTTAGTCTTGTTCGACGGCGAACTTTTCAGGGCAAAGTACCGTCCGTCATTTGAAGGCGGTTTATCCCAAAAGCAAGCAAGAGGAAGAACAAGGCTGAAGATCCAGACATACCTCCTCTCTCTCTCTCTCTCTCTCTCTCTCTCTCTCTCTCTCTCTCTCTCTCTCTCTCTCTCTCTCTCTCCCTTTCTCTGTCCCTCTGTCTGTTTATCTCACGCGCGCTCACCCTCTCTGACTCTCTCTCTCTCTCCCCCCCTCTTCCTCTCTCTTCTTCACCAACAGCGGAGAACAAGTAGGCTACGAATGTGATGTTGGTTTCCTGATCTCAATTCTATCTCGCGTTTTCTGCTTTACCGGCATGTAAACGAATGAATCCAGACACATGGCTTTCTATTTTGGGGGTGAAAGATGAAAAAATAGAAATACGGAGCCAAACGCTCACATGCTATAGTGCAGTTCATATAGCTGCATCGGATGATGTGGTTTTGGATCAGTACTGTGTCTGGAACTGTTTGCACTGACAAGCAGATAGATTTCAAATTCACGATGTTTGCAACTACTGTATGCCAGCACGCGTGCGCGCATGTCCTTGATCAAGTCAATTAGTCACCTTGCTTTCCAACAGAAATTGCCAAACAAGGGAATCATGCATTATTAAAACCTTGCGAGTTGTTGGGCTTCTTTTTGTGTGCAAACAGTCATGTGTGGTCACCCACGAGTAAAAACGCAGTGCTGCTTGTGAACTGATGCGTATGATTCTATCACCAGCACACACACACACACACAATCTGAAACTGCATTTAGGAGTGGCTCAATTCTGGCTGGCCATATTCGGGCCGGAGTTGGAAATTGATTTCTGGCCCAAATACTTCACGCCACAACTGGCCCTCATCTGGTTTGCCAGAGTCAAGCCAGTGCCTCCTTTGCCACGCCTGGGCCGTGTTCGGCCCACATGCGTTATGCCATTGCCGACACAAGGCCAGCTGTGCCGGCTTCATGCCGAATCCGGGCCAGATGCCTTTGCTGACTGGGTGGTTTGCTGAGATTTTTGGAAAATTCACATGAATTGAATTCTACTTTTTTATTCATTTGTTTGTATGACAGCTACATGTTGTTCATTTTTCAATTATTCCTTGATTGTCTTTACCACTTATCTTAATTTTTGTTATTGTTAATAGCCTGTTACCTTTCTTCCAAAGATCTCTGTGGCAAGTCTGGACATTTTTTGATTTCAGCACCAGGGACAGTGACGTATGACAGTGGAAAAGTTTACGGTGGCGACAGTTTGACTTCAGCGGGATAGAACAGTTAGCTGCTTATTTCTGATTCTGTGTTTGAGCAAGTCGTTACGCACTTCCGCCCCAGTGCCACGATATAATGTCTGTAATTCTTGATCTTCGAGGGAATTTTTGACAAAATAATATCTCTGACACATGGGAACTGTTTTGAATAGTGGGGTCAAAATTTCATAAAACGTCTCTGATAAACACCACGCTGCGTATATTCATTTTTATATTAACTACTTGCCAAGCAAAAAGGAAGCTTTCTTATTATAACTACTTTTGTCCTGCGTGGAGGAAGTCAAGCCTGGATTCTATTAAATTTCTTCAACTGTAATGAAAAGGAAAGTTATGCTCTTTCGTCCCAGTGTCCTTGTACATCAAGGCAACAGTCTCGTATTTGGGTTTTAAATTGGATAGCGATTTTAAATCAGACCGGCAAATTGCTGCTGTTGTTAAATTCAGCTCCTTATTTATTTTTTAAATTATTTTACACATCTGGCTAAGGCCAAGCCTCTCTTTTCACAACAGCACTTAGAAACATTAGTCCATACTTTTGTGACATCTCGGCTAGATAAATGCAATGCATTTCATTTGGGAGTCAGCCAGTCGTCCCTGAAGCATCTCCAGTTGGTCCAAAATGCTGCTGCTAGCCCACAACTGGAGCTCGTAAGAGGGAGCACATAACTCCAATTCTGGCCTCCCTTCACAGGCTCCCATTTTAGAGTTCATTTGAAGATACTTTTATTTGTTTTCAAATCTTTAGATGATCTCGGCCCACCTTACCTCTCTGAGCTCCTCCACATCAGTCAATGGACCATCTTTGCTCATGGAGGATCAAGGATGAAGCAAAGGCTCAGAGGGGGATCCCTTCAAGACCTCCCAATAAACATCTTTGTCCATTTTTACAACTTGCCTTGAAAAATATTTTTGTTTTTTTGTCTTTCACCTCAGCATTGCAGACTTGGCATTGTTTTCGCATTTTATTGTGCTGCTGTTATATTTTTCATGTTTTGACTTTATTTTTATATGTCTGATTTTTTTTACATGATGCACAGCACTTTGTGTGCAGCGGCGGTTGTTTTTAAAGTTCCCCAGACATAAAGTTGAGTTGTTTTGCTGCAAATACTGCTCCATCCTCTTTGCAGGAGTACCTGCTGTTTGCGAGACTGTCGGTGTGTACTTTGGTACTGTAATGGTCAATCCCGAGCCATTTAATTCCTGCTGGGTATCATAAATACAGTCCGCGTTCTATTCATTCAATTCTATTTTCGCTCTAAAAGTGGCTGAGCAGATGGAGGATTGGATCCGTGTATTTGTTCACAGCATGACACCTTAACTGACTCATAATACGTGCTGTGGATAGCCGTGATCAGTGAAGGCATATTTCCATGTTATCCGTTCTGTGAGGTCACTTGGAGATTTTCTGCAAATAGTGATTCAAACCAAAGAGACACACATACCAAGGGCCAATTGTGCTTACTGGAGGATGATCCGATTTCTATTTCAAACACCGCATGAGTTTTCCCATTGCAAAAGAGGGGGAAAAAAGCGTTTTCCCACAAACAAAGGAAACAGGCACACTGCCACCTGATTTCTGTGGAGGTCTTTTGACTGCTGAAACAGTGTTTTTTTTTGTTTTTTTTTTTTTAGACTTGCTAGTGATAGTGCTCTTAGCAGACAAATATTGCAGCCCTCAGCGACTACAAGCAGGGATTTATTTCTTGTTTGGACGCAAAGCAACTTTTGTGTTTATATTTGTATTGAGTTGCCTGTACCTTGACCTCACATTGTTCAGATTGGAGCTCCATTTGCATTCTGAAAAAATATACTGCAGCGCATATTGTCTTTTCATACAAGCACAAAGCAGGCAATTTTTTAATTCTAATTTTGTCTCATTAACATGACATACACTCACTACGATGGAATACCCAAAGTAGTGAATGTTTCCAATATCTTTTAATTTTAAATAACCAATTACCAAAGGTGTATGCTGTACAACCTTACAGCAGATAAAATTTTGCTTACTTGACAACAGAATTTAAAAATATACTATAATATACGGTATGATATAAATATTATATAGTTTTGGAGCAGAGTGCTCCAAAACTATAGCAAGAGTGTTGTAAATCAATTTATTTTTGTTGGTGGCTGGACATATTTGTTTGAAATCAAAAGCTGAATGTGAAATAAGTGCTGAAGCATTTATTTCAATGTATCTAAAGTTGCATCTGATACCCAACTTACGTTGTCTGTTGTCACACCGGCTAAGAGCAGAAACAATGCTCGGTCGTGCATGGATCACTGCATTTTTTTTCCAGCACCAAGATGTCTCTTGGTGAGATGTGAGCATATTTAAAGGGAATGAAAGGAGCCACTTGGATTTGTGGCGAATGAGGTTGGCTGTGTTCACGCTCACAACAGTGCAAACCACCATTTTTTTCAGGATACTGTCTTGCGCACATCTGCTTGTTCCCCACATGCCTGGATGGATGGATAGATGGATGGATGGATGGATGGATCGAAGTCCTTTGCTCATCGTAATTAGCATTTCGTTCGCATGATACATTTGTTATGACAAACCTGAGGAACAAAACACATTCATCAGTCACGTGTTCCAACATTTATGTCCAAATGCAAATATTTTCAGTTTCAAGCAAAAATGAAAGAATTGGCGTCATCGTTCCAATGCTCCTGGATTGGAAATTAGATCTCTGTAGATTTGGGCTGAATTTACCCTGTTAAAAAAAAAAAAAAAAAGGAGCAATGACGATCATCAATCTGGCATTTCCCAGTAGTTGACAGTCACGTTACATCAGCTCAGCAAAATCTCCGTTTCCAAAACGATGTCATACCTTTGAATGGAAATTGGATCCGCCTGCTTCAGAATTACACAAGCGTCTGCACCTGCCTTTTGCGAACATGTTTCTCACACGCTGTTGTGTGGGAAGCAGTTGTTGACAGATAGCTTTGCTGTAATTGAGCAATTCAGGAGCTGTGTGAGACATCTGCAGTGCATCATCGCGCAAGCCACTTCATACAAAAGTCAACGAGACCGCATTTGCATTTCCGTAAGGCGGTCTAATTCTCCGCACAGAAATAGAATCACAAATGAACCAATGATCTATCGGCAGCAGTTGTTGTGTTAACTAATGTGTAAAGCAAGCAATAATGAGACTGTCAAAATAAGTACTTTTTTTCTGTTCATACGGGCCAATATTGTTGCTTCATTGAAAGACTTACCACCTTTGGATAATAACTTCAAAGATCTGAGCATGTCAACTTCTCCATTTCGGTGCCTCAACAACTAATAATCTTGGAATGTTGGAGAGTAGAATATTCTTTCGTTGGCTTTGCTCATCCGTCTCAAAATCGGTCATTCCCACTGCCTCACTAGAATTATCCTGAGGCCGTGACCTTGCGCAGGATTGGATGGAACGGTCCTAAAATGGTTCAGGTCCTACTTGTAGGAAAGGAGTTACTTTGTGAACCACTGGAAGTTTTGAATCTGATCAAAAGGCCATGATATGTGGGGTGCCTCAAGAGTCACTCCTTGGACACTTTTTGTTCATGTTACCTTTGAGTCAACTACTTCAGAACGCTAATGTTGGCCACCATGTCAATGTCCCCAAATGACAGCAGTTCAATGAAGGTATTGTGTCACTGTCTCGAGCAAAACAACTGGATGAACCAACATTTACTTCAGCGTCACTGAGACAAAACGGAGGCAATTGTATTCGGTAACTAAGACAAGAGGATTGCTGTTAGAAAAGACCAAGAGTCACTGTCTTTACAAACTAGTCCACAATCTTGGGGTGCTGATTGACTCAGATTTGACTTTCAGCAATCATATCAAATCAATCACTAAAGCACCCTTTTACCCACTGAAAAACATATCCAGACAGAAGAGTTGCATGTTCTAAGCTGACCAGGCGAAACATATTTATGTTTTCAGTAGACTTGGTTGATTGAATATAAGCTCAGTAGGGCTCTAAAATTTGCAGATTTGGGTCAAACATTGAAGCCCAGAGTTCAAAGTAAACATGGTGAAGCTGCGTTTGGCTGTTATGCTGCACATAAAAGAAAAAGGTGAAGTCTGCCCCAAGTATAAATGATTTTAAATGCAGGTTGAAAACTTAGCTCTCCTGACCCCCAATGCCTTTGGTTAAGGTCTTCTAAACATTTTTAAATCTGTTTCTTTAGTTATTTTACTCTTATTTCTAGACACTACTTTAAAATGTTTTGAAAGTTTTCTGTTAATGTGTTCAAACATTGGCAACGTCTGGTCTTTCACTGCCACTTTTGTAGGCTACTTTTTTTTCTCTGCTCTGCTTCTGAATGTCATGAACTGTTGCGTTTGTAAATGTTGTTTCCTTGCTTGTGTGAAGCACATTGAGTTGGCTGTTGTATGAAATGTGCTATATAAATAAAGCTGCCCTGCCTTAAAACTTTGACCTCAGAGGTTCCGCAGTATGACATTAGCACCCATTTAGCACTTCACAACATATAATTCAACATGACTTCGATTCATAACGCTCCGTTCACAGCCATTCAGCCAGAAAATATTCACTGTGAAGGGGCTTGTTCTTCCTGTTGCAGCGAGATTGTCACATAGTTAGCAATACGATCTTAAATCACAAGAATTAAGTGAATGATTGATTTAAGAAGATACGGTGGTGGTGAAATGAACTGCTTTGACAGCAGTCTTTGAGGACAGCAGTGTAAGATGACCCATGACAGAATAAAGCGTTGCGAAGTCCTGCAAAGTTGTGATGACTACTCAACTGCAGACTGGCTTAGACCATGGCAGGTTTGACAACTTAGTTTCCTTCACCTTCTTTCTTCACACACCTTCCTCACTGGAGGGCACCGTGAAGTGTCTGTACGGCCTGATTATTATGGATTTGATCGGCCTGTCAGACGATATCTATATTAAGGAAGCCACCCTTCCTCTCCCTCTGCTCCTTCTCCTCGTTCTGTCTTGGCCCTCGCTGCGTCTTATTCTCCCACATCACAGCCTTCGTTCATCCTGCCTCCCTCAGCGCTTCCTCTGCGTTTCTTTCCCTCCTTTTTCCTTTCCACAAACAACCCATTCCTTCCCCTCAGATCCTCTGCTGCAGCGCCGAGGCACCTGCCCACACACTTTTTACCCTCAGTCCATCTTATTCTCTTCGATATGAACTCTCTCCCTCTCGCTCGGTTTGCTGCCGCTCTTTCCTCCCTCTCTCTCGCTCTGAATATTTCATGATTTGGTGGCGAAGTGCTGAGGTGAGGAGCCTGTCTAGAGCTTGCACAGCACAAATATTTACGCTCTGAACTTGACTTAGTTGAGTGTCGGGACAAACTGTGTGTGTGTGTGTGTGTGTGTGTGTGTGTGTGTGTGTGTGTGTGTGTGTGTGTGTGTGTGTGTGTGTGTGTGTGTCATCTATGTAACTGTGATTACATGTGACATGGCTCCCAGAGGGCAGAGAAGGGTTTTGGTCTCTCATCCTGCATTGTTGATGATACAGCTCCATTTCACCTTCTCTGTGATGGCGATAGATGGATGGATGGATGGATGGATGGATGGATGGATGGATAGATAGATAGATAGATAGATAGATAGATAGATAGATAGATAGATAGATAGCCAAGTCATCGAGTTAGCTAGGTATCAGATTGACAGATACATACAGTACGTAGCTCCTTAGCTACATAAATTGGCAGTTAAATTCAAGTTAGCTTAGCATAGATAGATCGATAGAAGTCATCCAGTTAGCTACGTATCAGAATGACAGCTACATACATTGCTTGCTAGCTCCTTAGCTATAAATATTGCCAGCTAGATTCAAGTTAGCTTAGCATAGATAGATAGATAGATAGATAGATAGATAGATAGATAGATAGATAGATAGATAGATAGATAGATAGATAGATAGAATAGGTCATAGGACAGGAACTGAAGGTGGAGGACAAAGAAAGCCTCACGTTGGCAAATGTCTTTTCTATTTTGGCTGGCAAAGGTGAAGCTCAATTGCAGGTCTGGAGGAACATCAAAACACAATTAAGGGCTGACATGGAACCGGTGATGCAGAAGAGTGAGGACACGCAAGGAGGAGTGGAGCTCGGCAAAGAGAGAAGGACAAGAGAGGGAGTCTCTGGGGAAGTTGACAGAGAAGCTCAGAGAAATAATTGTATTTTATTAATGGAGAAGTGATAGAAAAGGAGCAATCATTTGGATGGCGTGTCTTGGTTTATGTGTGAGTAAAAAGAAGAAAATAGGTTGGGTTAAGTTTATTACAGATTCATCACATTATAAAGTGGATTTACTCCCATCAGTGCAGATACCCTTGGTGGCCACTGAATGAATGCTAATGACATTGGTGATCCCCAGGCTTCATATTCTCATCACCTGCAAGAGAGACAATGCCCGATCAATTGATGCTTACTTTGCTTTTAAATTGGAGGAAAACTTTCTATACTCGACTAGGCCACATGATTATTACAGACGTGCTTTACAGGGTACCAGAGTAGACAGAGTGAAGGTTTTGGAGCGAGTCAAACACGTCTGGAGATGCCACTTGTAAGAGCTCTCGTGGTCACATTACTCAAGTGATATTGTTCAGACGATGATTGCTTGTTGTCCCGTAATTGAACAAGGGCATGACTCATTTCGAGCAACATCTGACACAAAATGAGAGACTGAGCTAAGGTCAAAGGTCTGACTCAGACATCTTTCCTTTCACTGCATGTGGTGGGTGTATTCAATTTTTGGACTTTTTTTTTTTTTTTTTGTGACCGGCATGAATCCTGCGCAGACGCTGGTTAGACCCGATGTTGGAAATTTCACAGCTAAGCACAGGCCGGCGGATCTGCAAGCAGGAGGGCTGGGCCATTGTGGGGGTGTTCACAGCCAACTTCACTTGTGGCTAATTAAAGTGACACAATTCATTCACTTGAAATTCAGCCTGCAAGTCGTGGTCTGCAATCTCGACATCTGATCTCAACACACCTGCAGCATGAGTGGACACTTGCAAATGTTTACGCTCTCCTTCGCACTGTCATTGAGTGGGCTACTAAACTCCACACGGCCTGGATGGAATACCAATTTTAAAAATATTAACAGTTAATTATTAAAAAAAAAACAGAATATTTTATGCTATGATCAGAAATCCAATATGTTATTGAGTATAAGTTGATGCACCACCAAAAGATTGACAAAGTATCTCATATAGGACTGCTGCATAGTAATATAAAAGTGCAACTGGATGGTTTATGTATTCCTGAACACTGTTCATCACTTGAACAATTTGAGCCAAAAGATAGTGTTTTTGTCTGTTCAAGCAATAATTATATATTTTGTTTGACTCACAGCAAGAGCGAAAATTTCACATCTGCGGCTGTTCTCATTAGAATACAATTGTCATGTGTGAAAAACAAAAAAATCTAAATAAAGTCTTCTGTATGTTGACTTTCATATCTATAAGCATCATGCTGCCCTTTCGCAAGGCTGAAGACTTTGATGAATATGCAGTGTATTTTACCTCCCCCAGGGTGCTATTTCAGTTTTCTTAAAAAGGGAAAGGTCACAATTAACATTTTGTAAATGTGTTTTATTTCGTGGGACCCGGTAACTTCTGCATAGAGACGTCAACGTGACACAGCCACACGTTAAGGTTCAAGAATAAGCACCGAATATCCATCCATCCGGCCATTATCTGAGCCGCTTACCCTCATTCGGGTCGCGGGGTGAACTGGAGTCCATCCAAGCTGAATTTGGTCGCCAGCCAATCACGTTTCACGTGTCGACAAACAACTATGCATTCGCGCTCACATTCGCACCTATGGACTATTTTTCACTGAACTTCACATGCATGTTTTTCTAATGGGGGAGTAAGAAGCCCATAGTCAAGACTGAAACCCAGATCCTCAAAACTGTAAGGCACACGTGGCAACCACTCGTCACTGTGCTTGTTCAAGCATGAACTAATTAGAAGGCTTTAGTTTACACCATCAGGATTAGCCATCAGTGAGTTAAAAAAAAAAACATTTTAAACGAAAACTAATCACCGATTCGATCAGAAGATGGACCAATCTATTTAAACGGCTTATTTACTGTTGACAACCAATCATTGGATTTTGCCTCCACTTCAGCCGATCAGACCTGTGCAAAGCCCACAAATGATCTGTGCTCATAAGAGAGTTCCGGTTTCATTTGAGTCTTGAATTGTAGATGTTCTATTCCTCTCATGGTCGGAGGACATTTTCTGTATTCACCTCGTTAGCTACAGCGAAACGGCAAGGTGACACATCAGCCCTCCAGAGGACCTCACATAAAGTGTGATCCTCCCTTTTTGTGTCCCGCTGAGCTGATTGCCTTTGTTCTAAAAGCCCAGCGAGGCTTTCAGTCGATGTGCGACCAGATCTGAGCACCTGTTGTTTGAGCATCGATCCTGGTCGCAGGAAGTGAGGCAAGATTTGTGGCTAAAGAGTTTGACTGACGCTGTGTCCAAGTTGCCCAGTAGGATGTTGAATTCTTTCTGTGATTATGGGATATGAACGGCTCCGTGCCCTTGAAACACGCCCTTATCTTTGACCGCCATTATAGGCAACCGGTTTATTGACTCCTGGATATAAATCATTATCTCGGTGCATTAATCTACACCGGTTGATATACTTTCGAATCTGTGGTCGGTGCCCAATTCTTGAATAAATGTCTTTCGGGCAACGTCTGCAACATCCAGGATGCTGCTGTTACATGTCACAGCTAGTCTGTTTATTTTAAAGGTGAATGGCAGAGAGCGCAAGGCAGACTTGTCCGTTCTGAACAGCTCCCCCGGCAGGCTTTGTTTCTCTTTGTTTGCACTCTCTCACTCTCCAAGCAATGTGTTGTGATTGAGGATTAAGCTGCAGCCTCAGTTTGATAAAGAAGAGTCGGTGAGACCCGTGTGCCTGTACTCCGGGGGCCAGCTTTAAATGGCGGCAGCAGGCTCCTGCCCTCTCGTTGACCACGCAGAAAGCGAACACAGCATCTCTCAGCTCGGCTCCTACCGACACCAAAGGAGTCAAGCTGCTCAATATTTTAGGCCTTCAAACGGGGAAGTATTATTGCTGGTTCATATTTCAGTGCAACATCTATCCATGTTCGGCTGCTTATGCCGCACGCTCGCAGGGCATCCAGTCCAGCTCAATTTGACTTTGCAGAATTAACAGCTTGCCAGGACCTCCCAGTGGTTTCCTGAGCACTGCCAAGGGGCCCTTGAGCAATACTCCAAATGCCAGACGGCACAGCCCCTCCTCTCCGACGTGCTCTCCCTGATGTGAGTAAAAACTGCAACATACAAATGTGGTTCACGCGCCTGACTTATAGGCCGAAAAAAGGCATCGAATGCCCGTGACCCTTTGTTCTCTCAGGTGGCACTGTATGAAAAACTGGCATCATTCTGTTGAGGATGTTGCCACGTGGGCTCAGGAAGGCTTCAGAAAACCATCGTCAGTTAAAACGGTCTGTCACTACATCTACAGATGGAAGTTCAAATGCTGCCATGCAGATCGCTGGCTTCTCTGGGCTTGCGCTCATTTGAGATGGACGGATGCAGAGTGTGCTGTGGTCTGACGAGCCCACAATTGTTTTGAAGGCGACTCAGTGCCCATTCATAGTAAAAGAGTGCAAGTACGAGACTGACATGCCAGCAGTCCAGACCTGTCTCCATTTGAAGATGAATATTTGATAATAACTATTACATTTATACGTTTGAACAGTAAATATCTTGCCTTTGATGTGAATCCAAAAATAAAAATTTTAAAAAATGGGTGAGTTGCGTCACAATGGGAATCTGGTGGAAACACTGTGCCAAATAAACCATGCGATATGACCAACTGTGGCCGGATTCTGATTGGCATAGCCGAAAGCAACTCGATATATTTTACTTTCCCGTCAACAAGTCCGCCTCATATTTTTTCATTTTTTTTTGTCCTCTTTTCCTGGCTCTTGTTTCTCCCCGCAACAGGTGGAAAGTTTTGTAAAGCTGACACAGATAAGGCGCGGTGAGAATAATTATACACTGCCTAAGTGTGTCACTAAAATCTCCAAGCACCTTTTGATTATAAATTTATTATTCATGATGATAACTGAAGTACTTGTGTAGAACCATTTATTCGTATGCATTATTCATATAAACGAGCCGCACATAATGAATGTGGCAAATCAGCAGCGACTCGAGAAGAAGGGTCTGTTTATGTTTTCCCTCCCATTCTTTTGATTACACCCGTGCTACCCCCAAGGTGCCACTTTTTTCACACTGTCTGAGAAGAGTTTTCTTGTCACAAATTCAAACATAAAGCAAACATCATTTTTGTCATGTTGTATCGTGTCTGTAAATAATGGCAATTTTATTTCAATAAGTGGCTCCACAAAATAAAATCAAAATAAAAGCTGTATAGTCTACTTAAAAAAAAAAATGACTAGAATCCAGATGATCTTATTTTGTGCAACCACTTCACAAAACAAAAATTCAACAAAAACGTTTTTATAGTGTGTAAAAAATCGTTATTTCTCCACAGTCTAGCCATCAAGGAAATATTTGTAAGATTATATTTTCAAATGTGAAGACTTTCATTCCCTAAATAACACTTAGATTGCTCAAAAATTTATTGTACTATACATAAAATACTACATGAGTATCATCCACATTTTTCTATTTTCGAATTGACAATCTTCAAATTTATTCAATTTGAAGATTCAAAAAAGTAGTTGCACAAAATAAAATCATCTGTAGCCAGATACACTTTTCAAGTAGGTGTATAGTTTACTGAAAGATTTACTTGGATTCAAATAATAATAAACATACATTTCCATATATATATATATATATATATATATATATATATTTTTTTTTTTTTGGTCATTTTTAAGTAGCCTACTTCAAAAAAATAAAAATTTTGTGGATCCTCTTGACGAAATAAAGTGAAGTGAATGCAACACACCATTTTTTTTTTCCACTGCGAGTATTGGCAATGCTGATTTCCTTTGCTCCACAGATCGAATGTTAAAGTCATCTTGAAAATATGATGAGATTAACGCCAATGCAAGAACCTAGCATAAGAATCTTAGGTTTACTCGAGTGGGGATTTTCTTTGGCTTGAATGTACTGCATGTGCTCCCGTTGGTTTTTCCCCACCAGTGACCAGTCCAGGGTGTACCCGCCTCCAACCAGTCCTGACCTCAAATGGTCAGCTGATCAGCAAGCTCCACAGGAGCCTGAGAAACAATCCTGATCATCTGACTCAGGTGTGTTGGAAGAGGCAGACATCTAAAAGAGGCTGGGAAGGTGCTCTGGAGGACCGGAGTCACCTCTCCGAGCGTTCAGGGGCGCAGGGTTCAGTTCACAGCTCGGCAACTATTGACAGTAGCATGTCGTCAATGTTTATACAGTAGATGATGTTTCTGTGGCTCTGGCGTGTTTATTTCGGTCGGTGTGTGAGCGTACACGCCTCTGACTGGAGTCGTAGTAAAGAGTTTTCCTCGGGTCGTCAGTCTCTTCTCCTCGGGGTGCATGGCCTGAAAATGTATGTTATGGGTCTGGAGTGCTGAGTGCACTTGTGAGTTTCACAAGAACATCAAAACACAATCAAGTCGCGCGGGTCCCCGAGGCTCGCAGCCGGGAGTCGGCACTTAGGGTAAGAGGGGCTCAAGAAGGGAGGAAAGGGAGGGAAAGAAGTTGAAGGTATTAGGGCAAACGGGGGAAAGAATGTGCCGTTTGAAAAGAGATGAATAAAAAATGCAGTGCGCGAGAGATGGCTTTGTTGAAGCCAGAGGTGCCGTTTCAAAAATACATCAGAAAAGTCACTTTGCTATTTGTTTTACCTCAACAGTCACCAGGCAAAGTTATTTCCTTTTGACCCCGAAATGTTGACTCGGCTGCTTGTATTTTCCAATTTGAAAACGGGCCTGATTCTTGGGGGCGCAAATGCATTCATCTGATATGAATTATTGGAAAACGTCTGGGTGTTCGCGACTAAGCAAATAACTAGCCAGTAGGAATCTATTGTATATTTTAATATAAACTTCATTTTGAAGGCTGTTTTTTTGTTTTTTTTTTTTTTGGTCGTTAATGATTGTTTTGACTTTTCAGAGATAGTCTTTGTCTGAGCCTGCATTTTTGGAATCCAAAAACATGTTTCGGTTCAGTCTGAACCTGGCAACGTGTGTCCCTTGTCGTACTCAATGGTAATTAAATAGCTCTGTTTGTGCGCTTGTGTTTTCACTTCACTTCAACAAATATCAACAGAAAACAACTCACCTGATTACAGGGAGGGTAACTGTAGTGTTGTACTTGACAAAATGTGCTCAGAGATTTATGTAGTACTGAGAGAAAGAGAAAACTCATCCATAAAAGCTGCATGAGAAGACAAAGCGCGGACTCTGCAGACGAAAGGTTGGACAGATTACCTCAGTCCAGACTTCCATCCATCTACTGAGGTATCAAAATTGATTGGGGGAAAAAAAAAATCAGGGGGGGATTACAACTTGCATCCTTTAAGTACATTTATAGAACAGCAAATTACTTTTACGTTTCCCTGTTTTTATTTTTTGGAGTGAGGCCAAGCCTGGGAATAAACTGACCCCTAAAAACAACTTTCCATATGATCCGTCAGGGAAACAAAATGGCAGCGTGAAACTTGAGTGTTAATGTTTCTGATTCTCGGAAAATTTCGAGATCCGGCCCATATGAGATTTCCTGAGTTTGGAGATGTCCACGCTTGTCATTAAAGAGCGCAGCACGGGGGGTGGGGGTGATGTCTTAGTCGAGAATGCGCCGCATAGCCCGGGTAAGACTTAAGACATTAATGGGCAGAGAAAAGCCAGGCAACGTCAATGTCAGCCTCTCCGCGAGGCCCCGGCGAGATCAGAGACTTTGTCGGAGCCAGACAGGGAGGCTAGAGGTGCTCGGAGATACAGACAGAAGAAGGGAAAAGGGAAAAGTTACCTAGTGACAAGCAGACAGAGGGAAGGGAAAGCACAGAAGGGGCCAGGGAGAAAAACACTGACAGGGAGGGAGGATAAAGAGAAGACATGTTCCTTCTGCCACTTGCCTTTGCTGACTCCAGATTATGCGCTTCATTGGCCGCGTGTCACCTTGTGTACGCCTTGTGAAAAACATAGCAAGAGCCAAGCCGGTGAATGCATATGGCCAGCGCGCTGACAACTGAGTCGGACAAAACTTTCTGCAGAGTATATTTAGGGTTGTTCGACTGTGGAAAGAGAAATCCAAATGCATGCCAGGCCATAGACTTGAGCTGTACCGTAAAGGCCGGAAAAGACTGGCGGTCGTGCGAATAAAGGCCATGCGACGTGATGGAGGGACTACGTGGCTGTCTGGACGCCTGCTGGAATGGACCGAAATGAGGAAAGGAGTTGAAAGCAAAAGGTGTCAAGTTTCAAGTAAGAATTCCTTCCTGGAACTGCTTCGGATTGCGATTGAAGTCACCGAGAAGCTAAATGGCGCTTATGTTGAATTAGGAAGCCTGCTCTGTTGTAGCATTTCCCTGACGGAGTTTTTGCCACGCGTCATTTAGTACAAGTCCAAAAAAAAAAACCCCAAAAAAACCAGCATATAATCTGACACTGTCAGAGAAGGAGTCATTGTAGAAATAATGAATTCGTAATGGAATTTTGGAGCGTCCAAAAGACATCTGTTTATTTATTTGAATGGTGTTCACATTTTTGTGTAATAGTTCAAGATCTCATCTGCGTCGCAAATGGTCTCATGTCGTCCAAATCTAATGACGGCTGTATGAGAACACATTAAACTGAGAGGCTCCTCCACTTGTTTTTTTTTTTCCCCTGCTCATTATCTTTTGGTTGTTTGTTTTGCACGGTTGGTGAATGCGAGTTAAATTGCACGCTGCACATGCTTGAAGTCTTGAAATTGACTTGGTCGGTCTAAGACCGGCCAAGTGCCCCTGATGAAATCCTTTGTCGCTTTGGCAATGTCCATCCATCCATTTTTTAGACCGCTTATTGTTAGCAAGGTAAGATGGAGGCTCGCCCAGCTGACTGGGCATAAAAAAAATTAAAAAAAAAGAATTCGCAACACACCTCCTTTGTTCAGTTCTGCAATTATCTGCATTGTGAAGGATCTTTTTTTTATGTTTCTAGAGACTTTCATACTTAGAAATGGTAAAGTTGTGTATTCAGTCCAGATGTAATCAACTGAAAATAGAAATTCGAAATACTGACATCGCATCTCAGCTCCATCTTTTGACGTCAAACTAAAATACTTTCAGCCTAACATAAAAATAAAAGGATTGGCCGAACTGATCATACAGTTTAGAGAGGCATGTACATGCGTGCGGTGTGTGAAATCGCGCCAAAAGAATTATTTTTTTTTTTCAAAATTGTATTAATGGCTTAAGTCTACATTATTAATAAAACATTACATATAGCATATAGAATCAATCAGGGAAGGGAAACGGTGCTAATTTCACCAACTCAATTGTGAACTACATCCCACCCCAACATTTAACTTTCAACTGAAAGTTGCCGTCTATAAAGGAGTCCCTTTTGACTTTCTTTCCGCCTTTTCCCTTTGGGGTTAAGAATCTATTATTCATCCTTTCTCTTCACACCAGGAGGGCCCAGTCCAAGACTGTTTGAAACTTGCAAGGATGACATAAATGAAAAAAAAAAAATCCGATGCAAGAACTCCATCATCTGACATCTTTTTTTTTTTGGCGGGGGGATGCATACGTTATTTGTAGGTCAAACTACAGTGGAGCTAATGTCTTACAAACATGACTCCTTATGGGGGTCCAGAAATGGCTCACATGGACTCCAGCTATAAGCGAGAGGTACCTGTAGATTGCCGATTATTTAAGTGATATAAAAGGAAAATGGCCGAAGCTCGCAGGAGTCCAGGCAAGGCACACTTAATAATCTCGTTCCCATTTTTACAATATGTATTTGACATCATTAGGGGTGGCCTTTGGTTCTAAGTGGCCATTATTAAGTTTTGAGATCGTCACAAGTCAAGCGCCCAGCCTTCATGCTTGCAATGAAAACGACATTAAATGTGAACTTTCATTTCAGACTCGTGTTTTTATTACAAAAACTTCAAGAATTAAAAATCAAGGTGTGAGGCTATGCAAGCATTGGCCTTGGAGACTTACGTTATTTTTCAGTGGTTGGGAGGAGGTCCCAAGAGAGAGAGAAAAAAAAGGAGCAGTCAACATATGTGTCATGTTCTGTCTTGATTGTGTTCCAGCTCCAGCTGGAGTGAAGGGCGTTTCCCTCCAGCAGGCGCACCTGCGCCGCGTTTCCCCATCAAGCCTGGCTATGAATTTCAGGACTGACAAGCTGCCTGTACCTTGTCGGATTATTGACCTTGCTTGCTGTTGTGCTTCAAGTGTGATTTTTTTTTTTAAAGACCTCTCATTTTGTTCATAGATCCTCATTTGTAGGTATTATTTTGTTTTTCAATTATTGCTCTTGATCATGGTTTTTGTGTTATTGAATTTTGCCTTTGCAAGCGCTTTTTGTTTCATGCATTATTTTTCATGGCTCCTTGTGACCAGAGATTTCAGTTTTTACTTTGTGCGATTTTCTTTCATAAATATATATATATATATTTAATCATGCTTTGTCTGAGCCTGCATTTTTGGAATCCAAAAACATGTTTCGGTTCAGTCTGAACCTGGCAACGTGTGTCCCTTGTCGTACTCAATGGTAATTAAATAGCTCTGTTTGTGCGCTTGTGTTTTCACTTCACTTCAACAAATATCAACAGAAAACAACTCACCTGATTACAGGGAGGGTAACTGTAGTGTTGTACTTGACAAAATGTGCTCAGAGATTTATGTAGTACTGAGAGAAAGAGAAAACTCATCCATAAAAGCTGCATGAGAAGACAAAGCGCGGACTCTGCAGACGAAAGGTTGGACAGATTACCTCAGTCCAGACTTCCATCCATCTACTGAGGTATCAAAATTGATTGGGGGAAAAAAAAAATCATACTAAGCTCTTCCGCAGCAAGTAAAAAAAAAAAAAGGAATTTCCCTGGATTCTTTTTTTAGTGCAGATTGAAGAGTAGGCCATCTTCTCCCCACAATGAAATGCAAAGTGGAGCAGAGGAGGAGTAAAAGTAGGCCTGAATTATGCTAATTAAGGAGGCAGGCTCACACTCGAAAGCACTCCAGCGATTCCGTGTTGATTCTGATTAAAACATTTTGCTGGTCAGGATCCTGACCTAAAAATGTGAAGTTGTTTTTTTGTTTTCCTTGGTGTGAGTCTATTCAACTTATAAACAACGAAAAGTCGTGGTGGTGGTTCGACATAAAATAGACCGGTAAAATGAAGAATCTGAGGGTCTATTTTGTGCACTCGTGTGCATGCGCGTCTCGTATGTGACAGACACCAACCGAGGGGGTTTGTCTTTTCATTTCCCTGAACTTGAAGTTACATCAGTAACTTTCTCGCTCCTCGCCATTAATTTTCCTCTGGCGTTGCCTGTCAGCGCTGACATTGATGTTACCTGATGTCTCAATAATAAAACACAAGAGGAATGTTTGCTTCCAAGGGAAGAAGAGCAAAACAGTGCTCGATGTTGTCCTGAAACCGAAACCCTATTGTGGCTTCCCCCCCACCCCCCAGCACTAAATTAAAAATGATCCAGCATCCTCGGATGTGATGGTGTCACACCGCTAATTCATCATATGTCTGTCTAAGCTTGTGGCGCTCGTATGACGGTCCCCCCGGTGGTCTTTGACGACGAAATGGCACAGAAAGCTAAAGCGTCCTTTATTGGCAATTAACATGGCCTCATGAATAACTCTGGTCGGTGGTTTTACAGTCAGAAATCAAATGCGGCGCGAATCGAGTCCTATCGTTATTGATTCTTTGCTGTTTCTCCCCTCCGAGGTTCGCCGTGTAACAATCAATCACCGGAAGCGAGCTCTGTCCCTCACACCCACTGATGGAATATTGACAAATGACGACATTTGAAAAGAATGATGGGTGCCCTGAAATGTTGTAAATCTATGAGGCCACTTGTTAACTGTCCAGCACATCCACTGACTCGAATACTTAGAGTCAAGTATTACTCACTGACTTGGGGGGAGGGGGGGCCTTGGGATAGACAGACAAATAACAACGCTTTTGAAACTTAATCACCGATATCGTGTTCGTCGCAGAACCGAACCCCAAGTGTGTCTGATTAGCTTGCTTCACTTGTTAACTTCTGTTTGATTTCTTTTAAGCTTCACTGATGGTGTTATTGAGCTTCCAAAGCACCACCACTCCTGAAAGAGTATCTTGTCCAACCATGCCGGAATAATTTCAAATCTATGTTAACATGGCTTATTCAGAAAAATAAATGAGCTGTCACCTGCATTCATTGGGCATTTTCTATACTGCTCATTATGATGAGGGTCACAGGTGAGCTGGCACCCACACTGAACAAAAACATCGATTTAAAAAAAATTGATCTGGATGCAGATGATTTCATTTTGAGCGCCCATTTGATGAAATGAAATTGGGAGAATTCAATTCATCATTTTTATCAGTGTAGGACACATACAAACAACCTATTCCCACTCACATTTACACCGATGGCCAATTTGAGTCTGAACCAAACATCAGGGGTGTGGGGGGCTATCAGGAATTTGGGGAGATTCCTGAACAGCCAGTCCATTCCAGAGCCAGTCGAATAGGAACACGAATCACAGGAGAGGATGTGAGGGAGATAAGCGGGTCTTCAGCATGCAGCTGCATCACCATCCAGTTGAAAGAATCCAAAGTAACGGTCGTTTCGGGAACGATAATTTTCATCATCCTTGAGTCTTTCAGTCTTTCAACAATTGTCCGAATTGGCGATCAAGTCCGAGTGGTACACAGGAACCATGAGTTGAACCAAAATCGTCAGAGCTGTGAGGGAGACGCGTTACACCAATTGGTCGCCATGCAAAATGTTATTCATGTTCAAATGAGCCTAGGCGTTCACGTTCTTTATTCAAAACTTTTTTTGAAACCACCATGGCAGCACTCAGCTGCCTCGTTTCCTATCTGACACTTAGAATTGATGTCAAAGAGTTCAGTATTGGTTTCAGAAAACATTCTTTGCCTGCGTATCTGTCAATCAAACGCCTTTTAATGAGGACTGGCTTCGGTCTGGGGCACTCCGTCATAAAGGTCACATTGGTATATGGCCGCATGGATATTTTCCATTTCCGCAGAAGAACGCCGGAGCTCCATCGAGCTCTCGACTTTTCTTGACCTGGTTTGGCCGGAGGAGCGGCTCTTTCGCTTAAAAATGGTGACTGCTGCACTCAGGGGGACCAACCATGTTGCACAATTTGTTTGTACACTTCCCCACTCTCTTCTAATCATAATACAGAAGCGCTCCCTTTATATTTCTATTTAGCATACAAGTGTATTCATCCCTCTTGGCGCACATGTTGTGAGAAGTTGTTGGCAGATGAGAGAGAGGAGCAAAACTGAAGTTTCCAAGGACCATGAGGAGGACGGCAGGACCGTAGATGTCTACGGCCAAGCGTGTGCCTTGCCTGATCATTTCCAATCAATACAATTCAGTCAGAATCAAATCAGGTTGCCAAAACATCAAAGGATAACCGGCGAATGCATTTGAGCTAACTTTAACGCGTCATAGTAAATAGTGAGAATAGTTATTTTTAATACATGTACATAGTTTGGGGGGGGGTGGTCACATGGTAATCTGAATTTGTCTTTTGATAATACAAAATATATCTTTTTTTTTTCTGGGCGGGATCCACACCAACGCTCCACCTCCTTTTCAAATCATCCCAAGTATGTCAAGCAAATGGTTAGCAAAAAAAATGTATAACAGTAGGTTTATATAATGACACACACAGAAAAAAAAAACAATCTGAAGGAATAAGAGCAATACAAATTAACTTCATCGGCAGCGTTCAATTGATTGTGAGCAGCGTTCTCCTGAACCCAAACTACATTTCCTGCTCTAATTTCCCCTCCTCCTCTCGTTATTGTCGATGACTAGGGTGTTAATGATTGCATCTGGCGGTGCCACAAATTAATTCCTGCCTCTCTGGCAAAAAGCTGTTCCCCACCTGATTATGCAAAGCAGGCCTATATTCTCTCTCTTTGAAGTGGAGGAAAAGCTGCTTAGAGATTCCCCCCTCGAGGAACCGAGGCAACATGGGGAACATCAACAAACCCGAGTTCACGCAGAGGTCAGCAAGATGGCTGACCCTTTTGTACCCTCGCTTATCGCCTCAGATCATCTCCGTATCTTTTGCCCTTGCGTTAAGACGTGCGTCGATAAGATCCGGCAGCTGCATTTCAAAGAGGGTCAGCAAAAACGACCAATAAAAATAACCATGGAAACGTACTCAGTGGTGTGCGTTCACCCATTGAAGGGAGATGGAACTGGTGCGGGGGATATTGTATCTGCCACAGTGTAATGTTTCCTCAGTCGGCTCTGCTTTATCTCCAGGGTCCAAAAATACAATAAAGTAAATGGCTGGGGCACCATCCACTTAGGTAGGCGACATAATAGGAGACGGGGTGGGACACTGCCCAGACAACTCAAATCAACCAAACTTGAAAAAGCTAACCTGGGAAAGCAAGTCGCTAATGTTAATTAGCCTCCTGGTAAACACAGTAACCTCTTTCTATATATTTGTAAGCTTATGTTCAATTATTAATTATTTTCATTTTATATTTGAGCATTATGTTTTGTGTTACAGTTACCTAGGTTATATTCCGTTTAATAATTGCTTAAAAAAAGTTGATGTTGATGTTATCTGATTGGTTAAGGAAACCAGGAAGTGTTTGGTGTTTCCGGGAAGGAGGTGTGTTCTTGTTCGTTCGTTCGGAGGTGCAGCCGTTGGGGGAAAATAAAAACTGCCTTCAAAGGATTCCATCTCTCCTTTTGCCCATTTTTAAAGTAGAGCTATCCACAGAAAAACTACGAACCTCTCAACTTACATTGGTGGCAACGGTGGTGGTATGTTTTGTGTGGCTTTTTGACTCTTTTTATGCAACGATTTTTTTCTTGCTAATTGTCATGTTGCTAGCCACGTGGATTTTTATTGCTCTACTGAATGGCTGCTGCTAGTCAGTATTTCGGATGAGATTTTGAGGTTTCCTGCAGTTGTATTAATTTTTTTCCCCCTACCTTTTTTTGGACATTTTTACCATCGTTATTCAACCTTTTTGAGCTCACCATGCCCGATACTGAGACGTCCATGAATCGACCCACTGCAATGGTTCGTTCTACTGCCACTGATATGGCTGCTGTGAATGTTACTCCACCAGGATGCCTCAACATTGATTTACCACCAGTTTTTGAAGGTGATGGGACTGTGTCCTTTACCAGCTGGTCTCGACGGTTTGGGGTGGCTATGCAAGCCATGTCCAAACAACCATCCGCTGACCTGTCATCTGTGCTGGCTTCAGTTTTACCAACAAGGTTAGCTGAGGCTGCATTTCTGTACTGGGATAGCCTTTCCCCCACAGTCAAGGAGGACTACGGGGCTGTCAAGAAGAGGCTCCAGGATGTTTTTGGTCTTGACCACTCCCTGACATTTTTCCAAACCCATGTCAATGCTCGTCCCCGCAAGCCCGATGAGAGCCTTGAGGTGTACAGTGCTGACATCACGCGCCTCGTTATGGAAGCCTTCCCTGACTACGGCCG
>NW_017805496.1:1913052-1926939 GCF_001891065.2 Hippocampus comes | reverse complement strand
GGCGCATGCCAGCCATGCTCGGATTGGGGATTACAGATAACCGCCACGTTTTCCCAAACACATTCTCCGTTCCTCGAGGCTATCGTGCATGAAATCTGAACGGCGTGACTCAACCTCACGCAGGGGGCGCGCATCCATCAATGCGTCGTATTCGTTCGTGATTAAAAGTTGGACTGCTTGGCCTCATCCACACTACTCGGCGCCACTTTAGTGTTGAGAAGATAAAACGCGGGCGGTTGTACGCCGCATTCAAGGACATTTAAGGTCTGAGCATTTTCAGCCGGCTAAGAGTTGTACTGACCACTCTGGCATGACAGCATTCAGGTAATGAGCTTCTGGGGGATGATAGAACTTGATGACTTGTTGAAGGGTGTATAATTTGATGTAGTGGTACTTAAAAAGTGCTGCTAATTTTGTGTAGGACAGCGCAGGGGAGCTTTAACTTCATGACATGATTACCGCTCTTACATTTTCTGCTAGAATGAGAGGACATGTTGAGAAAAAAAAAACAACAAAAAAAAAAAAAAAACATGAACAGCTTCACATATTTGCCAAAGTACCGTTCCCACTTTATTTTGGTAAAAGTGGACCTCGGTTTGCTGCCTGAGTGCCCACACCCTCAAGAATCATCACCTAAATGTAGTTGAATGATCAAATAAATGCAGCCGTGAACAAAAAGAAACTGTATTTGAGGCTCACCTGTAATTGAGAGTCGAGGGAATACTTGCAACAGCATCCCGACATGATTGATTTCACGTCAAATTATGATGCACTGCATTGTGGGTGAAATTGGAACTCTGTTAAAGGTCAATGAGTGAACTTGTGAATTACAAGTCGGATGTCAATATTTTGCTTTTCGGAAAGCAGGCAAAAAAAAAAAAAATGTAATCAGATAAGGCCCTCTCTGCAAAAGACACATTATTTCCTCTTTCTAAGCCGAGACAAAAACATCGGCCCCCAGGTTTTACAAGGCTGGGGAACCACAAGGATGCCCAGACGGCGGTCATATGAGGACACGCGGCCACGCTCTGGCCGCGCGGATCGGGTGTTAGGTACCAGTCCGCGGTGAGCGGGGCTAAATGTGAAGTAGCTCGATAAGGGAAGAGCAATCTCCTCCCAGAGGTCCTCGGGTTCAGCTTCAGGACAGTCTTTGAGCACGGCCTCAACCACGGCAAAGTTCTCCGAGCTGGACATGGTGCATGTTGAATAGACCACGATGCCCCCCGGACGCACCGCTGACAGCGCAGAGCTGCGGGGAGAAGATCGACAGCGCACTTCAAGACAAATAGTCTGACAGCAAACTTTTTTTGATAACGTTTTTATCCGACGCTTACCAACCGTAGCGTCACGTACGTCTCGCGGGAGGGCGATACGAGTGACAACAAAGGTTCATTTTCTCTCATTGTGGTTTGTCGCGGTGCGATTGCCACGCATCGGGCTGAGAGCGGTTTTGGAATATTCTCACTCGTGTGGATGAATATTTAAAAAACCCTCAGTATGATGCAGTGCCGCAAAATTCAACTTCAATAATAAACACATTACGTTAAATTATTACCTCTCTGACGTGTTTCTAATTATTTTTATTAACCTCGTGGCCAGTGATTACAATTGAGTGACTCGAATGTGATTTCACTCAGTTACTCAGCCACCCCCCTCACCCAAAAAATAAATAAATAAAACCGTCCTCCTTCCTATGGGATTCCCATGCACACAGGAAAATGATTTGTCATTCGGACCGAAACAAGCCAAGTAGTTGGAAAAGTACAACTCTTGTCTGGGAAATCAAACGTTAGAAGACTCGGGAGACGTCCCCGACTTGCCGTAGAAGTTGGACCTGGAGCCGCGGCAGCCTGCCTCTCTCTTTTAACCTCTGTTCCACCTGCTGGCCAGCAGACGAGAACAGCCAGCTCCTGTCATTGGAGCAAGGAGCGTCAACCAGGACCTGTCACACACACGGCGACATATGCAAGTGAGATGTTGTTCATGCTCTGCTGCTAATCCAGCTTTTCCATTGCTTTGCCCCAAGCCGATCTCCGCTTCCAGACATGAAAACAGATGACACCCAATCGGAACCCACCCAGCGCATTTCTCCTGCGCTTGCTTCCCGCTCCCGCCTCCTTTTTTTTTTTTTTTTTGTTTAAACTCGGATCCGTATCCTCAGTAAATGCAATCGCATGCAACATTTTCATGATACAAGACCTCTGCAATCAATATACCTGTGAAATAGAATATGGTCCAATTCAGGAACCAAAGAAAAATAAAGCAAAGTAGTTTCCGGTGACACTTTTGAGAGAGGTAATCAATTCACAGTTTTTATTACTGTGGTTGTACTTTGTGTGGGTTTAAAAGTGGAGCTTATTGTCTAAGAATGTCTCCTGAGTTCAATACAAAATTAAAATGAAGCTAATTAAGGTTGTGAAAAGATCAGAATACAATAATAATAACACTAATGCTCTCTTTGCATGTTAGGTCTGATCCTCCGTGTGCCGTGGAGCAAAAATATGGAGCCGAGTGAAAATTGAATTCTGAATTGACCTTGACAAGACACATGTTTTTTTTAACCCCCCTGTGCAATGTTGTTAATTTGTTGTAACCTGGATTCTACAGTGAAGTGATCAAAGTAGAAATGAGGACATTTCTCTGGTGGGAGGGGGAAGAATGTAAGCTTATGTTCAATTATTAATTATTTTCATTTTGTATTTGAGCATTATGTTTTGTGTTACAGTTACCTAGGTTATATTCCGTTTAATAATTGCTTAAAAAAAGTTGATGTTGATGTTATCTGATTGGTTCAGGAAACCAGGAAGTGTTTGGTGTTTCCGGGAAGGAGGTGTGTTCTTGTTCGTTCGTTCGGAGGTGCAGCCGTTGGGGGAAAATAAAAACTGCCTTCAAAGGATTCCATCTCTCCTTTTGCCCATTTTTAAAGTAGAGCTATCCACAGAAAAACTACGAACCTCTCAACTTACATATTTTTCACCAAGTCCAATTAGTTGCCAGGCAGAATTTATAGTGTGACCGGGGTGGGGAGGGGGGGGGGCGGCGCATGCCAGCCATGCTCGGATTGGGGATTACAGATAACCGCCACGTTTTCCCAAACACATTCTCCGTTCCTCGAGGCTATCGTGCATGAAATCTGAACGGCGTGACTCAACCTCACGCAGGGGGCGCGCATCCATCAATGCGTCGTATTCGTTCGTGATTAAAAGTTGGACTGCTTGGCCTCATCCACACTACTCGGCGCCACTTTAGTGTTGAGAAGATAAAACGCGGGCGGTTGTACGCCGCATTCAAGGACATTTAAGGTCTGAGCATTTTCAGCCGGCTAAGAGTTGTACTGACCACTCTGGCATGACAGCATTCAGGTAATGAGCTTCTGGGGGATGATAGAACTTGATGACTTGTTGAAGGGTGTATAATTTGATGTAGTGGTACTTAAAAAGTGCTGCTAATTTTGTGTAGGACAGCGCAGGGGAGCTTTAACTTCATGACATGATTACCGCTCTTACATTTTCTGCTAGAATGAGAGGACATGTTGAGAAAAAAAAAACAACAAAAAAAAAAAAAAAACATGAACAGCTTCACATATTTGCCAAAGTACCGTTCCCACTTTATTTTGGTAAAAGTGGACCTCGGTTTGCTGCCTGAGTGCCCACACCCTCAAGAATCATCACCTAAATGTAGTTGAATGATCAAATAAATGCAGCCGTGAACAAAAAGAAACTGTATTTGAGGCTCACCTGTAATTGAGAGTCGAGGGAATACTTGCAACAGCATCCCGACATGATTGATTTCACGTCAAATTATGATGCACTGCATTGTGGGTGAAATTGGAACTCTGTTAAAGGTCAATGAGTGAACTTGTGAATTACAAGTCGGATGTCAATATTTTGCTTTTCGGAAAGCAGGCAAAAAAAAAAAAAATGTAATCAGATAAGGCCCTCTCTGCAAAAGACACATTATTTCCTCTTTCTAAGCCGAGACAAAAACATCGGCCCCCAGGTTTTACAAGGCTGGGGAACCACAAGGATGCCCAGACGGCGGTCATATGAGGACACGCGGCCACGCTCTGGCCGCGCGGATCGGGTGTTAGGTACCAGTCCGCGGTGAGCGGGGCTAAATGTGAAGTAGCTCGATAAGGGAAGAGCAATCTCCTCCCAGAGGTCCTCGGGTTCAGCTTCAGGACAGTCTTTGAGCACGGCCTCAACCACGGCAAAGTTCTCCGAGCTGGACATGGTGCATGTTGAATAGACCACGATGCCCCCCGGACGCACCGCTGACAGCGCAGAGCTGCGGGGAGAAGATCGACAGCGCACTTCAAGACAAATAGTCTGACAGCAAACTTTTTTTGATAACGTTTTTATCCGACGCTTACCAACCGTAGCGTCACGTACGTCTCGCGGGAGGGCGATACGAGTGACAACAAAGGTTCATTTTCTCTCATTGTGGTTTGTCGCGGTGCGATTGCCACGCATCGGGCTGAGAGCGGTTTTGGAATATTCTCACTCGTGTGGATGAATATTTAAAAAACCCTCAGTATGATGCAGTGCCGCAAAATTCAACTTCAATAATAAACACATTACGTTAAATTATTACCTCTCTGACGTGTTTCTAATTATTTTTATTAACCTCGTGGCCAGTGATTACAATTGAGTGACTCGAATGTGATTTCACTCAGTTACTCAGCCACCCCCCTCACCCAAAAAATAAATAAATAAAACCGTCCTCCTTCCTATGGGATTCCCATGCACACAGGAAAATGATTTGTCATTCGGACCGAAACAAGCCAAGTAGTTGGAAAAGTACAACTCTTGTCTGGGAAATCAAACGTTAGAAGACTCGGGAGACGTCCCCGACTTGCCGTAGAAGTTGGACCTGGAGCCGCGGCAGCCTGCCTCTCTCTTTTAACCTCTGTTCCACCTGCTGGCCAGCAGACGAGAACAGCCAGCTCCTGTCATTGGAGCAAGGAGCGTCAACCAGGACCTGTCACACACACGGCGACATATGCAAGTGAGATGTTGTTCATGCTCTGCTGCTAATCCAGCTTTTCCATTGCTTTGCCCCAAGCCGATCTCCGCTTCCAGACATGAAAACAGATGACACCCAATCGGAACCCACCCAGCGCATTTCTCCTGCGCTTGCTTCCCGCTCCCGCCTCCTTTTTTTTTTTTTTTTGTTTAAACTCGGATCCGTATCCTCAGTAAATGCAATCGCATGCAACATTTTCATGATACAAGACCTCTGCAATCAATATACCTGTGAAATAGAATATGGTCCAATTCAGGAACCAAAGAAAAATAAAGCAAAGTAGTTTCCGGTGACACTTTTGAGAGAGGTAATCAATTCACAGTTTTTATTACTGTGGTTGTACTTTGTGTGGGTTTAAAAGTGGAGCTTATTGTCTAAGAATGTCTCCTGAGTTCAATACAAAATTAAAATGAAGCTAATTAAGGTTGTGAAAAGATCAGAATACAATAATAATAACACTAATGCTCTCTTTGCATGTTAGGTCTGATCCTCCGTGTGCCGTGGAGCAAAAATATGGAGCCGAGTGAAAATTGAATTCTGAATTGACCTTGACAAGACACATGAGCACTATCAAATGAAAAAACAAAAACAGTAAATGCTAAAAGACTACATCTGATCTTAATTATTTGTCTCACTGTACAAATCGTTGTCATTTGTTTAACTGACTTGAAGGTTGGTGGCTATTATTTGTCTCGAACAATCTACTGTACTTGTGCAATCACAACGGCAGCACTTTGCTTACTTTGTCATATATCTCCGCCTCACTTTGCCCAAAGGACCGTCCATCTTGGGCCGAGACCGCCACTCGGCTGCTCAATGAGCGCGGCAGGAAAGACTCCAAGGTTTTAGTCAGCCGGTCGCGTCTGTGACGATCGGGTTCATTACAGCAAAGGAAGGCTGTGAAGCAATTAGAGGAAAAAAATTATGAATGTGGAAATTTGGTAGGAATTTATTTTATTTATTTTTTCACTTTTTGAATGAAGCTACTTCGATTAATGCCCGTTGCCGCAACATTCTCATTTTCTGAGGCACAGCACAACTGTATATATTGCACGTCATGGAAAATGTAACCCTCACATTTCTGATGTTTTTTCTTTGGTGGGCCTTTCCTTAAGTGAACAAACTGTGCTGCACTAGAGTCGCGTCGCTCCGTTTGAGGATTAATTCTTTAAAAGGCTGCTTTAGTAAAAGCAGAGTCACCTGGGGTAGCGCACTGCATTATAGCAAAAGCTTTGCCCCCGGGAGCAGCGCAAAGATCCAAAACCTTCTCTCCGTCTTGGACCTGCAGAGCGAGCACCGGGAGCAAGGAAGCGGCGTTGAGGAGGTAGTACTGCTTCAGCTGGCCGGGCCTGTGAGCCTGCGATGGAAAACGCAGCGGAAAGTGGTGGATGTAACACTGCAGTGGCGAGGAGGGCGGACCCGAGCGAGCTTCTGATTGAGCCTGCTGAATGGGAGCTCGAGAACCATTGTCAAGCCGGAGATGCGAGTTATCACTTGGAAACTTGGAGAGAGACCCTTTGGCTGTTTGGCAGTCAGCATCGAACACAGTGCGCAAAGCACCAGGCAATGTCAGGGCTTCTTTCTGAGGCAGTAGGGTGGAAAAGCCTTTTGACAAGAGGACACGCTTGACGTCTGTCGCGACGGTAAAGCGGTTGAGCAAAACCCCGTACTGCCAAGAGGGAGGGTCGAGCAGCACAGATCTGTCAAACAGAAACCGTAGCAGTAAGCAAACATTAAAGGCAATAAAAACAGCGCATTAATATCAACAACTATACTAACCTCACAGATGCCCACAAATCCCCGAGCTCTTCGCTGTACTGATGGTCAAAATGCTCCAAAATGAGCTGGCATGAGGATCGTTCTTTTTTACTTGTTCTGATTACCTGTTGCGAAGAGAATGCCAAGAATTTCTTATTTAGGTGCACTCGACAAGCAGCATTTTATACAAGGAAAGCACTCCGGATGTTTGTACAGGGATGAGTCATCCATCCTCGGAACCTGATTTGATTCCCAAACAGGAGGAGACAAATAAATAATTTGACATTCTCAAGCACAGTAAATTGTTTTTTGGGATTTAATTTCTTTGCCTAAACTGACTGGACAGCGGACAATGCATTATTATGCAAGCGTCTTCTCGTGCTGACATTCTCAAAGTTTGGAACTAGTACCACGAGTGGTCAGCGGGCGCCCTCTAGCGGTATGTAAAAGATTCTCTGCCGAAGTAGTATCTGCATTTAATCTTGATAAGGATATATTTTAATAAAAAGCCATCTATCTATTTTATAATCCACTTATCCTCACCAGCTGTCTTCGGACAATAGGGGGGGGGGGGGGTTCACCCTGAACTGCTTGCCAGCCAAACGCAAGGCACACTTAGAGGAGCAACCATTTGTGCTCTCAGTCACAACGAGGGACAATTTAAAGTTTTCCATTAACTGTGGATACTGTTACAGCGGCTTACAGTTACATTATATGTACTTTTTAGAAATAAAGCCTCTCATGCTTTTTTTTAATGAAAACGTTGGTCTCCAACACCACATTTTAATGTTGATCATGATAAAGGCTGTCAAATAGTTTGTGTAAAATGTTTGAGAACCACAGACCTAAAGAACTTATAAAAATGACTTTTGTCAAAAATCTTAGCAACGATAGAAATATTTGTAACAATTTTGTGTGTGATAGAGTGCACTTCCAACAAAAACAAATGTGTGCCATGTGTCAAACATGATACGATTAAGTACCTGGTGGATTGGCAGGTCTGCCAATCACCAGCAATCATTTTCTGTCTTATTTATCTGTGTATTTATTTATTTTGTTTTCTCCACTTGGAATATTTCTCCATTTTTTACCGAGCTATTGCTTATGTCAGTACGTTTTACGCTTACAGTTGTTAAGGTGTAATGCAGTGGCGACATCTGCTGGACAAAATTTGAAGCATAGGATGCAGAAAACGCACGTGTTTTGAAAAACTATTTTGTGATCACGCTTACACGCTTGAAATTCACAAATGTGTTCTTCTCTGTTGTATGTATGGCGTAATAAATGAGTAGTGAGTACCAACCGTCGGCTCGTCAAATAATAACTGCGACACGTGTAGAGAGACGATAAGCATCTCCAGGAACACACTAGAAGTCACGGTGATTTGTTTACCTGGGGGCTGGAAGCTTGTTTTGTCTTATTGTGTTTTCGAACAACATCGCGGTCAGCTGACGAACACAGAACCCTGGGCGTTAGAATCCCACTTCTGTCGTGTAAAATCCTCCGTAGGTACGCTGGATACGGAAACATTTGATTCCTCCATGAAGACCCCAGAAACTCTAAGGGTAAATTTAAACAAGACAGTTTTATATTAACCACCGGAAATGTCACCGTTTCTTATTCTACTCCAAAAGTTGACTGTCAGTGTGCCCTTTTACAGTGGACAGCGTCACCACGTGGACTGGATAATAAAGTGGCGCAACTCACACTGTCACGAGCAAGTACTGTATAACAGTACGGTACAAGTACACGCACACGCACACAGAAAGTACAACAAAAAGTGGTCCACATTCGTCCGAAAATCCACGACCCAAATGAGGACAGCCAGTAAAGAAAATGGTTGGATGAAATTGTTTGATGAATTCCAATTTTGCATAAATACAGGACTACGATTCAAAATTAGATTCATCAATAGACTATTAATATTCATGTGATGTCTGCCTCATTAATTTGGCCGTCTGTTATATATTTGGTTCATTTAAATGTATTTATTAATTTTATTATTCTTTTATCTTATATACAATTGGTTTATTGATGTTTTTGTAAATGAAATCATTAAAAGTCAAATAAACAAGTTGCATATTTACCCATTGTTAATTTATTGTATTAAATGTTTGATTGGACTCAAATATATGTAACCCAATTAAAATGAGAATACGTTATTTCATCAAAATTATTTATTGTTCATATTCTACTGAGACCAAACCGTGTCAAAATTGGCAAAGATTTCGATGTTTTATGGTGATTTTATTAGAGCCAAAAACAAGAAATTCCCGGTTCAAGATGTTGGCTAAAGTTGCATGCGCTGAACCTGCCTGATATTCACTTGTGGTTTCTCAATCGGTTGTCAACCGCTTCTTGAATGGGGCTTGTTGACACGCATGCGCACACGCAAGAGAACGCCAATAACACCGAAAGTAGATAACTGGCATTTTTCTTCTTATTATTATTATTGGTTGCGTGTATTTTTATACTATTGACAGATTATTAAATAAAGAATTATTAAAGACACACGCGCACGCTCACAAACCGGAAGTCAACCCTAAAGGGACATTGCGCATGTGCAGTCCTCTCGCGCTTTCGACCTCCACTCGTCACTGGTAAGGGCTAATCTCTCCTGTTACACCGCGTTTTTAATTACTCTTTAAAAAGTACGTGTCGCCTCTGCGCTATGTATTAATTTCAAACAAGCGACATTGTTCAGTTGTGTTCCACTAGCTTGTTGTTGGCAGCCACACCATTCCGACTGCACCCTACGCTGACCTTACTCGTGTGTGCCCGTTCTGCACTTAGATTTACTGTATATCCCGTTGCAAGTTACCTTCGCTGTCTCAAGAATGTGCACCTTGAGATGCTTTCAATGGATTTCGTTTGTCTTTGCGCAGATCTTAATTACCTCCAGCTCCAGTGCTTGACCCGACGAGGACGTCCTGTCGTGATGTATGCCTGTGCTAAGTTCGTCTCAACGCCCTCTCTGGTGAGGCTCGACAAAGTGGATGGAAATGACAACGTGTACGCGTGAATGTGTCATTTTTAGGAGCAAATCCATTAGTTTGATGTTGTTAGCATTTGCTCGAACAACTTGCTGGGGTCTGTCAATGACCCTTTGCAAAAAAGTTAGCCTGTGTGAAAAAGAACGAGAAAGACTGACCAGCTATCAAAACAACAGATTTTTTTTTCTCAAGAGGGCGTATTTGATTTTTAAAACGAGGAGTCTAAAACGCTCTCTGTAAAAAAAAAAAAAAAAAAAAAAGCTTAACATCACTTCATATCTGAAAACCCTGATCAGTCATCACTAAAATTCATGTGCACATCACTACTTTAGTCAGACTTGTTGCGCAACTCACAGGTTTAATGCGAAGACAATTATGAAGGCTTCTATTAGCTGAGTCATGATTTTACTTGACCACTGATTTAATAAACCATACCATTTTTGCTCCCCCTTTATGTAGGTCCGTGCGGGATCTCAGGCTCTGTACAGGCCACTGTCTGCAGCTGTAGTGTCAGATGCCAAGAGGGCAGAGGTGAGCAGCAGCCAAGATGGAAAGTTTGTTGGGTCAATGTCATGTCTATCAGATGGAACTTGGTGTATAAAATTCAATGTAACAGCATTGGTGCAATTTCCAAGACTGAACCCTAGTAACAACATAACATTGTGTGTGTGTGTGTGTGTGTGTGTGTGTGTGTGTGTGTGTGTGTGTGTGTGTGTGTGTGGGCGTGTGGGTGGGCGTGTGGGTGGGCGTGTGGGTGTGTGTCTTCGAATTATGGAAAAACCTGCTAACAGGATAAGAATGGATTTTAGCAAACACAAATGACACTTGTTTTGTATTTTTGAAAGATTACATTTGTCATCATTTCTGCTATGCGTGTGTCTATTATCTTCAAGACCGCCGCACTCCTCCTACCCCGGGGAAACGCCGCTTCCCAGCAGCAGGTGGCACTGCGTGGATTTCAGACCAGCGCTGTGAGCCGTGACATCGACACTGCTGCCAAGTTCATTGGAGCTGGAGCTGCCACTGTGGGAGTGGCTGGATCTGGAGCAGGGATTGGGACAGTGTTCGGTAGCCTCATCATTGGCTATGCCAGGTAAACCATCTTCATTTATAGGTTGGTGTGTAAATAAAAACGAGGGATGTTTTTTTTTTTCCATATCCTTCATATATGAATGCTGTTTACTTTTTTCCACAGAAACCCTTCTCTGAAGCAGCAGCTGTTCTCCTACGCCATCCTGGGCTTTGCTCTTTCCGAAGCCATGGGTCTCTTCTGTCTGATGGTTGCGTTTCTCATTCTGTTTGCCATGTAACCCATTTCAAGCAATCTACAACCAGGGACGTGTCACAATGTTACCAAGAATGAGCAGTCTGCATTTTCATTAATGGTACAAGAACACAATCATGGTGCTTAGTCCTCATTGGCTGTAATACTTGTGAACAATTGGCAAAGCAACCATTTGTAATGGTGTTTGCTATTACATTGTATATTTAGTCAAATGTTTTTTTTTTGTTAAATATCTCATAAAAGAAAACATTAAATCTGTGAACACTGTGTGGGCATTTTAATTGCTGTGTTGTGAGAAATTTCAAGAACTGAGAATAGATGTCACCCTCAACTTGGAAATCCTGTTTTCTTGTGGCAAGAAGAAAGAATAATTTTAACAGTAAAAATTATGTGGGGGGGGGGCATGTCCGACAACTGGTCAGCACGTCTGCCTCGCAGTGCAGAGGTCCGCGGCTCGATTCCAGGCTCTGGCCTTCCTGTGTGGAGTTGACATGTTCTCCCTGTGCCTGTGGGTTTTCTCCGGGCACTCCGGTTTCCTTCCACTTTCCAAAAAACATGCATGGTATGTTGTTAATAAAACACTCTACACCCACAAACACATTTAGGGGAAGATTTAAATGGTTGTTGTTTGTCTGTGTGTGCCCTGTGATTGCCTACTGCTGAAGACAGCTGTGATAGGCTTCAGCATGCCCGCGACCCTCGTAAGGATGAGCGGCATGAATGGATGGATGGATTATATTGGGAACGTGTAACTTGCAAATTGCAGTGGTGGCCAGGCAGGTATAGGGAAAAAAAATTCCGAGGTTGATTGTGAAATGTGATTAGTTTAATCTTCTATATAAATAAAGTTTGATAGTTAAAGCAGTCCTTCTCAAATAGTGGGGGCGCGTGTGACTCTGGGGAACATGCTTTTTTGCTGCAGAGAATAGCGTATACAGTACTTGCACATCTACGACAGCAGTTGGCAGTGGCGCCCTCATTGTCAGCGACTGCGCAGGGAGTACGGTATTAGCTCTACAGCAGTGGTTCTGAACCTGGGTTCGATCGAACTCCAGAGGTTCGGTGAATTGGTCTCTGGGGTTCGACGGAGCCTCTGCCATGGAGGTTAAGACATACCCGACTCAAGATGTCAATTAGTTATGACACGCCCGCTTGTCCATCACTGGCTTCAGATGATCACATGACATTGGTTGTCCAATCAGTGTTGCAGGAAATTAGGTTCGCTCAGTCGTCACAGTGTGACTGTCGTAATAGTACGTCATACAATTAAAAAAACTATACTTATGCCATGTAATTTTATTTACTTTTTTCTGTTTTTAATAAATGTGGTCTTGAATTTGTAAAAAAAATCACATTTTAATTTTTCACGAATGAAGGGTTCGGTGAACGCGCATATGAACTGGTTTGGTTCGGTACCTCGAACAAGGTTAAGAACCACTGCTCTACGGTGTAGTTTTTAGTTTTTTTTTTCAACGAGCAGTCGATACGAAGTGCATTAAATAAACCCTCAAGACACTACATGAAAACTAAGGCGGAGAGAGACGAAGATAATGACACAAAAGAAAGTCATACCTCGGTTTTTGACCATAATCCGTTCCTGAAGGCTGATCGAAATCCGAAACTATTTTATGATTTGATTAGGGGCTAATACACTATGCAGAAATAACATAAAAACAGTCAGATTTGCGTAAATCACAAGAAGCACGTCTGCTCATAAAGAACGTTACACTACACGGGGACGCGTCACTTCCTCGTATAAGGAAGCCGAGAGGAGTCAAGTGGCGTTTTCGGGTTTCCTCAAATTGGGCGAACCGGTTTTCGGTCGTAATGCGAGGAATTTTGTGGTCTAAAACCAATTTGGTCGAGAACAGAGAAGTTCTAAAACCGAGGTATGACTGACGAAGCATGTGTAGGGTTTGGCTTCACTGTGACTACAATGGGAGATGAGAAAAGACCGGTGTGTTAACTCTTATTGTCAGTGTAGTTGTAGATTGGCCTTCACTCCTTCTTCTGCAAAACTCTGTGCAGTTTATGATAGGTCATGGCAGCAAACGGAGTGAAATCTGATTGGATGGGGAAAATTTAAATCCGACGTTCAGTAGTGCAAACAGCGAAATGGCGCAAAATCCAGATTCTCTGACCGTTGTGTCACGTCTGTACGTTCCTTTGGTGTACTCCGTTCCACCTTTTCGTGCATGCCTGCTCCGCCCAGACTGTCTCTTCCCGCACCTGCGCCTCATTTGCCCTGATTGCCGCGGGTACTTAAAGTGCCTCGAGTCGCTCGCTTTCTTGGTAACTTTGTTCGCTGCGCTTTGTTGTTACGTCGCTGATTCCAAGTAAGTCGTTTGTTTTTAATCTACTTTTGCCTCGCGTCTTTCGGTATTGTTACCTTTGTTGCTTGCCTATACTGTACTGCCAAATCGCCAATCGAACCCCGGCAGTTTTTTGGGGAATTGTCATTTTGTGTTCGGCTCTTGCATTTGGGTCGTGCTCCTTGCATTGTTCATAATCGAACGAACTAAACAAAATATGGACACAGCGAGCACCGTTGGGTGGACATGCGACTGTTCTGATTTTGGTGTGTCAATGAATTATAAAATGCGTCCACGTATCAACTGCAATGTGCTCACGCACGTTGCTCCTTTCGTGTTTGGTACACTGTGTGAGTGGTCATTGGACGCACCTTGAGTAAACTGTGCAGCGCGAGCGAATTGTTTTTGTTTTGCTTGCAAAACTGTTTTGTAAACTAAAAAGTGTACTTGAAATGACAACAAGAAAGCGCTGTTTTCATTCAATGTGTGCGCGCTCCCGCGGCAGGGGATGTAT
>NW_017805496.1:1912827-1913001 GCF_001891065.2 Hippocampus comes | reverse complement strand
CACACCTAGGGACAATTTTGAGTGTTCAATCAGCCTGACATGCATGTTTTTGGAATGTGGGAGGAAACCGGAGTACCCGGAGAAAACCTACGCAGGCGCGGGAAGAACATGCAAACTCCACACATGGAGGCCGGAGCTGGAATTGCACCCGGTACCTCTGCACTGTGAGGTCGA
>NW_017805496.1:1884043-1908144 GCF_001891065.2 Hippocampus comes | reverse complement strand
CTGTCTAATTCAGTAAAAAAAAAAAAAAAAAAAAAATCAGGCTAATTGATGCATTTAAAATATTTTCTTTTCAGACTAAAAAAACAATGTCAATAAAGTTACTCTTTGCTGTAAGTTGAGCGACATTTCTTTCTTTTTTTCTTTTCTTTAATGTTAATAAGGATACACTCTAATGCAGAAGTGTTCTTATAACAATTTTTATCGACAAATGATAATGATCGTGGTGACAGAGAGTGGTGGAAGGAGGCACGAATTGTTTTCTTCTTGTTGGAGCGGCGTAATAGAAAATAATTGAGAAGCACTGAGTGAAAGAAAGGTTTTATTGTCAGTGTAGTTGTAGATTGGCCTTCACTCCTTCTTCTGCAAAACTCTGTGCAGTTTATGATAGGTCATGGCAGCAACACGGAGTGAAATCTGATTGGATGGGGAAAATTTAAATCCGACGTTCAGTAGTGCAAACAGCGAAATGGCGCAAAATCCAGATTCTCTGACCGTTGTGTCACGTCTGTACGTTCCTTTGGTGTACTCCGTTCCACCTTTTCGTGCATGCCTGCTCCGCCCAGACTGTCTCTTCCCGCACCTGCGCCTCATTTGCCCTGATTGCCGCGGGTACTTAAAGTGTCTCGCTCGCTTTCTTGGTAACTTTGTTCGCTGCGCTTTGTTGTTACGTCGCTGATTCCAAGTAAGTCGTTTGTTTTTAATCTACTTTTGCCTCGCGTCTTTCGGTATTGTTACATTTGTTGCTTCCCTATACTGCCAAATCGCCAATCGAACCCCGGCAGTTTTTTGGGGAATTGTCATTTTGTGTTCGGCTCTTGCATTTGGGTCGTGCTCCTTGCATTGTTAATAATCGAACGAACTAAACAAAATATGGACACAGCGAGCACCGTTGGGTGGATATGCGGCTGTTCTGATTTTGGTGTGTCAATGAATTATAAAATGCGTCCACGTATCAACTGCAATGTGCTCACGCACGTTGCTCCTTTCGTGTTTGGTGCACTGTATGAGTGGTCATTGGACGCACCTTGAGTAAACTGTGCAGCGCGTGCGAATTATTTTTGGTTTGCTTGCAAAACTGTTTATAAAACTAAAAAATGTACTTGAAATGACAACAAGAAAGCGCTGTTTCCATTCAATGTGTGCGCGCTCCCGCGGCAGGGAATGTATTGTAATGGGGCGACACAACAGGTGGTGCGGTCCCTTGTGACCAACGACCAGTCTCGCTCACAACTAGGGACAATTTTGAGTGTTCAATCAGCCTGACATGCATGTTTTTGGAATGTGGGAGGAAACCGGAGTACCCGGAGAAAACCTACGCAGGCGCGGGAAGAACATGCAAACTCCACACATGGAGGCCGGAGCTGGAATTGCACCCGGTACCTCTGCACTGTGAGGTCGACGCACTAACCACTGGGCCTCCCTTCATTTGCCGTCATGTTGCAGAAAAGCAACTACACCAGAGCTGTCCACCGACTTGGACACTTAATGCTCTGAAAAGTGGCGAGGTAACAAATGAGTGTTTTTGTGTTTTTGAAATATCCTACTGTGAATGGTCATTGAACGCACCTTGAGTCAACGGGTCAGAACGAGCGAGTGCCGTACTTGCTTTCTTGTGCTAACCAACGCAGCTATCGATTTTTTTTTCTCCATCCGCTTCCCAAAACTGTTTATAAACCAAACTGTGTTCCTCCGAATGAAAACAAGCAACTCATCGCTTCCACTCAATGTGTGCGTGCTCCCGCTGCAGGGAATATAATAAGGGGGCACAACAGGTGGCGCCGTCCCCTGCTGTTATTTTGCAAAAAGACAATTTCACCAGTTGCTTCAGAAGCGTCCACGATGTGGACACTTCTCGGTCTTAAAATTGACGAGGTAATATTGGAACGCGAGATGGAGCGCACCTCCAAAGGATGTCACCCCGCGCGCTTGGGGGACGAGCGCAAGCGACCTGATTCCGACTTGATGTATTTTTATTTAAAGAGAGCATCTTGCCGAACTCTCTTCTCAGTTAAGCGCACGCGCCATAAAACATTTTGATGGTTTACCTCCCTATCGCGGTAACAATACTGTCCTCACTAACCTCATCTCAGCCAAAGAAACAGCTGAGGTCATGATAAACCATGCGTTCGAGGTCCATTGTTTTCCTCAGGATGTGGTATTGCGCAAGAAGCCCCAATCCATTTTATTTCAGGGCTTTTGCCATTTAATAGGAGCAACAGTTTGTCGGTTGGAGTCCAAGAAGCTCACACAGAGCTTTGTTGGACCCTTTGTGGTCACAAAGGTCTTCAACTGTCACGGTGTGACACTGTCAGTTATATTTGCATTCAGTTGTTTTGTTTTGGGGTTTTTTGTTTTTTTTTTTTTTTTTTTTTTTTTTTTTTGGTGAATCAATTGGTAAATATCTTGGTACTGGGTAATTGCTGAATGTTGTTGCATAATTGCTATTCGATGCATGTTTTGCATATTGTTTTCTTCATGCTCCACTGGTTGTGATTACAAGAGTGGTACAGAAAAAGCTGGTTCAAATGGCACTACTGACGAGGGGGGGAAGCCAACCCTCACTGAGAAGGCTCAATGAAATTGAGTCCATTTAAAAGGGACGGAAAAAGCAAAGTGGCTCGGGTAAAACGTGTCAATGAAAGTTCTCATGATGCATGAGAATGTTTATAAAATCGCAAATGTTTCAAAGAAATGTTGCTCTGATTAACTTACTGCTTTTTATTCTCTGTGATGAGCGAAAAGGCTCAATGAGTGGTTTTCAAGGATTTATTTAACATAAAGGATTCGATAAGAACTTTGAGGCCTGGTTGTTGTACAGAAAATGTATAACTGATAATTCAGGCTCGGCAAGCAGGTAGGTGCTCATTTTCTTGATACATACTGTCCATGTATAGATATTGGTTGCATTGAAAGTATAATTGCCGATCCTAAATGGGATGCTTGTTGCACGCTGTGCGGATGGTACATCAGCAAAGGTATAGTCAAAACGTCCGTTCACTTGTCGGAAATGGAACAAACCATAAGAGGCTGCAAAGGACCGAATTTGAAGCCACTCCTGGAGCGGATTGGAGTCTTTTTGATTCTCATCGCCATGTTTGCTTTTAATGGAAAACAAAAGCGTTGTGGATCGATTTATTGTTGTGGACAGCCGGCGCGTCTGGCAAGGTAAAGGTACCTCTCACTCAGCTTCTTGGTGACTAAGAATTGTTAGTCACCTACAAATGCCAAGATAAGGGCCAGAAGAGCTAATTTCTGTCTTTAAGAGTTTATTTTATCTTTTTGATCCGAATTCTGGTGACTTTTTCATCCTGCTACGTTCGGTGTTCATCGCTAATGTCAATATGGAAGTCTTTTGAATATTTGTCTTCAGCTAAGATGATGATCAGTTAAATTTTATTTAAAAAAAAAAACTTTGAACTAAATGCGTAACTTTTTCATCCTGCTACTTTCGGTGTACATCGCTAATGTCAATATGGAAGTCTTTTGAATATTTGTCTTCAGCTAAGATAATCGGTTCAATTTTATTAAAAAAAACTTTGAACCAAACGCGTAACTTTTTCATCCTGCTACTTTCGGTGTACATCGCTAATGTCAATATGGAAGTCTTTTGAATAATTATGTTGCACAGTGCCGCCTACATCTGTTTTCAGTGGACTTGCAAAATGACTAGCAAACAGTCATGCAGTCAGCCTTGTCATTTCTGACTTTTTGATTTTGAAAAAGCTATTTTACGCGTTTCCAGAGTTCATTGAGCCGGTTAAGATGTGCAAGTGTTAACACAGTTCATTACGTCCTTTGTTTTGTTTTTGTTGCAGGGAGAAAAATTGTTTTGACACTCTGAGTGCCAGCTCCAAAAAGATGGACAAGAACACTTTGACAATGGAAAAGACAAAGACAATCGACTTTGTGTGACTGAGAGAGGAGGAGAAGAGAAAAAGTCACCAAGGTTTCAGCTTGTCTTAAAGCTGAAGGAAAAAAAATGGGCCCCCTTTCCAAACCCAGGAAAAGTAACGGGACTCTTGTTCAAACAGAGGAATCTTCAACTGACTGGTATCACCAAAAAGGTGGAGATCATCCAGAATCTCCACGCTGAGGAGAAGGACAATATTCAGAGTTTGCTTTTAACGGCAAAGAAAACTTGCCCGTCAGCGTTTTGGATCGATTCATTGTTGTGGACAACCGGCGCATCTGGCAAGGTAAAGGAACCTTTCACTCAGCTTCTTTGTGACTAAAAATTGTTTTGGATAGTCACAGACAAAAAGTGCAAGATTAGGGCGAGAAGAGCTAATTTCTTTCTTTAACGGAGATGATATTTAGTTTGTTTTTTTTTTTTTAAATCTGAACTCATTCTTTTAATTGTTTCATCCTGCTACTTGTCATTTCTGACTTTTTATAGATTTTGAAAAAGCTATTTTACGCGTTTCCAGAGTTCATTTAGCTGGTTAAGATGTGCAAGTGTTAACACAGTTCATTACGTCCTTGTTTTGTTTTTGTTGCTGGGACTTGGGGGTGAAAAATTTGTTTGGACACTCTGGTGAGCTCTTTCTTTAACGGAGATGATATTTAGTTTGTTTTTTTTTTTTTAAATCTGAACTCATTCTTTTAATTGTTTCATCCTGCTACTTGTCATTTCTGACTTTTTATAGATTTTGAAAAAGCTATTTTACGCGTTTCCAGAGTTCATTTAGCTGGTTAAGATGTACAAGCGTGAACACCAGTTCATTACGTCCTTGTTTTGTTTTTGTTGCTGGGACTTGGGGGTGAAAAATTTGTTTGGACACTCTGGTGAGCGCCAGCTCCAAAAAGAACACCCTGACGCAACTCCCAGAGCAGCTTACTACTACAACCATCCGCAACAAAGGGGAAGCCGGTCTGTTAGGAGTGCATTTCTGAATTCTTTGTTGGGGGGGGGGGGGGGGGGGGGGGGGGTGAAAAAATTGTTTGGACACTCTGGTGAGTGCCAGCTCCAAAAAGATGGACAAGATTTCAGCATTTCACTCCTCAGCATTTTGGATTGATTTGTTGTGGACAACCGGCGCGTCTGACAAGGTAAAGGTATCTCTCAGTCAGCTTTTTGGTGACTACGATTTATGTTGGATAGTCACCTACAAACGCCAAGATTAGGGCCAGAAGCGCTAATTTCTGTCTTTAAATGAGACATTCAGTTTATTTATCTTTATAACTCGAATTCTGGTAACTTTTTCATCCTGCTACTTTCGGTGTTCATCGCTAATGTCAATATGGAAGTCTTTTGAATATTTGTCTTCAGCTAAGATGATAATCAGTTAAATTTTATTTAAAGAAAAACCTTTGAACCAAACGCGTAACTTTTTCATCCTGCTACTTTCGGTGTTCATCGCTAATGTCAATATGGAAGTCTTTTGAATATTTGTCTTCAGCTAAGATGATAATCAGTTAAATTTTATTTAAAAAGAAAAACCTTTTGAACCAAACGCGTAACTTTTTCATCCTGCTACTTTCGGTGTTCATCGCTAATGTCAATATGGAAGTCTTTTGAATAATTATGTTGCACAGAGGAAAATGTGCACAGTGCCGCCTACATCTGTTTTCAGTGGAATAGCAAACGGTCATGCAGTCAGTCTTGTCATTTCTGACTTTTTATAGATTTTGAAAACGCTATTTTACGCGTTTCCACAGTTCATTTAGCTGGTTAAGATGTGCAAGTGTTAACACAGTTCATTACGTCCTTGTTTTGTTTTTGTTGCTGGGACTTGGGGGTGAAAAATTTGTTTGGACACTCTGGTGAGCGCCAGCTCCAAAAAGATGGACAAGATTTCAGCATTTCACTCCTCAGCATTTTGGATTGATTTGTTGTGGACAACCGGCGCGTCTGACAAGGTAAAGGTATCTCTCAGTCAGCTTTTTGGTGACTACGATTTATGTTGGATAGTCACCTACAAACGCCAAGATTAGGACCAGAAACGCTAATTTCTGTCTTTAAATTAGACATTCAGTTTATTTATCTTTATAACTCGAATTCTGGTAACTTTTTCATCCTGCTACTTTCGGTGTTCATCGCTAATGTCAATATGGAAGTCTTTTGAATATTTGTCTTCAGCTAAGATGATAATCAGTTAAATTTTATTTAAAAAGAAAAACCTTTTGAACCCAACGCGTAACTTTTTCATCCTGCTACTTTCGGTGTGCATGGTTAATTTTTCCTCCTTGTGGGACCTGGCCTTGTCGTGGCAAGGAGGCTTGTGTGTTCCAATGATCCGGAGAACATTACCATTCGGAGCTTGCTCCAGGTAGGGCCTCGCTTGGCGGGCCGGTCTTCCGGGGAGGTTCCAGACTAACAAGGTCCCGGCGGTGTGTTGGTACGCCGTTAAGATGGCAGCCCCATCATCCGCCTATCCTGCAGAGGGCCACCAACCCACTCAGGAGAAATGTATTATGTTACGAAACCGATCAGAAAAAAAAAACAGACTGCCCAAACCAGGACTAGACCTAGGAACGACCCCAATGGGCCTCCATGGAGTTGGGCTCGCCATGTCCAAACACACACGCTTCTCCTCCAGAGAAGGACCATCTCACCAAACCCCCACACAAACCATTGGCACCACCTTTGCCGACAACACTACGAACAATAACATTTTTTACAGTAGTGGCCGCCCTACCTTGTATTTTGATTCATGATGTAATTCCCAAGCCGCGTCAAGACTACATGAGAACCCAATCTGTCTCCTGAATGATTATAAATGGCTCCCATAATACATTAAATTCAACCAAGTTTAATACCCAAGAGACATATCTACATTTAGGTTAGTTCTAGTTAGGTTAGTTCTAGTTGTGCTCACTTCATTCCATTACGTGTTTAAAAAAAAAAACAAAAAACGGGGTGTCCTGTAGTCCACCATGTTGCCACAAGAGGGAAGCAACGGCTCACACACGATAGCAAGCTATTCTCCATCCACCGCTCAGTGCTCTAGTGTTCGTTGTAGAAAACGATGACGTATATTACTGGCCAAGACATTCGGTAAACCAGATGGAGCTCCCTCAAATGTTATGTCTTCGATTTCACGATGCCCGCTTTTTCATGGCATCGCCAGGAATTGCACTCGTCTTAAATTACTGATCAACCGAACAGATTTTGCCCCTCCTCACGCAATAAACGAATGTGTTCATACGGCCGTGAGTGTCGATCTAAACTCATCGATATTTTTTTGGAAAGGTCGACTCTTTGATGATCTAGTCTTTTGATGTCAGTATTTTATGCCGCTATACCTAACGTCGTTGTAGTAGCGATGGAATGAGACTCGCCGGTCTGACGTAACATTTGGCAAAAACATGTCATTACAAAAACGGCTGATGTTACGATTTGCCGCTGTCTTCGGGTAATCGTTGCACAGTTATTCTATTCTCGACCAGAGCCAATAAAGCTCCGCTTTTGTTGTCATTGTACATACGCTGATGGTGCGCATGGATGACTCACGTGCACAACTGCGTTTTACGGATTGCCGGCACATCTTTCGATACCGCTCGGCGTCTCCAAATTTACCCCGTGAATTAAATATTTATATCCTCTTGCTTTTAGTGGGCTTTCCCTTCACAAATACCCTCGTAGGAGTTGGATGCTCCATTTGGCTTGTCGGAAGGGAAATTCCTCCGCTCTTCCAGTCACCCCCCTCCGCTCTGTGATGCTACCATGACGCACCACTATAATAAGCATGGGCAGCGATTCCCTCTGACGTCGCACTCGCTTCTGTATAAATACAGTGAGCGGTGGCCACTGAGAGAAAGACACAACAGCAGGATTACTCGACCAGACGCCGTCAGATTTATTGGCACCACCTTGTAAGTGATTTGATACACTTTTTAGTGTCGCTGTTGTTAATATGAGATGCAATTAGACGCTTGTGCAAACGTATCGGATTACACCAATAAGACTTGGTCCGTGTGTCTACAGGTCCTCGGTGTATTGAGAGCAATGACTTTGAACAAGAGTGACAAATTGCGGAGCATGGACAAGAGGAGAGGGAGCACCCCCTTCCCCGTGAACATGACCCACCTGCACCGGAGAAGCATGCCCGTGGACGACAGGGACCTGCGCGCCGCCACTGCTGTACACGCGAACGGACAAAGCGACGAGCTGTCCAAGCTGCTGCGCTGCACCTCGCACTCCCAGAGCGACCAGCACCGGGGCAGCTGCGCCTCCGACTCGTCCGACTCTGTCATCTCCACCGGCAGCGAGACCGACTCGCAGGTGCACAAGGTGGTTCTCCTCGGGGAGCACGGCGTGGGCAAGTCGAGCCTGGCGCGCGTCTTTGGCGGAGTTGAGGACGCTGGTCACGACTGCGATGAAGCAGGTAAATGATGGCACGCGGAGGATGACTCACCATCCATTCCACAGCGAGTTTATCGTGCCCTTTGGCCTCACCAGAGGTCACTTCATATACTGACCAATCCAGCGTTCAGTCGTACAGTGCTGTTGTTAATTTTTGCTTTGAATTTGTGACATGAGAATGAGCCCATATCCATTTAAAGACAGACTGCACTTTCCGATAGATATGTTGTACTGGTTCTCTCGCTTGACTTGCAGGGAGTGTGGGTGAAGGTTACACTTAGTGAAGGTGTGAATTAAAGTTTTGTCTTTTGACAGATTAGGTTTGGGTACAGTTATTTTTGCTGTATGGTATCCGAGTAAAATTAAAAAATCAATGAGCGTTCAAATTTTGTCAAATTGGAACATTTGCAGAAAAAGAAAATTGGCTAAAATAAAAAGTTGTCTCCATTTTTCCCCAATATGCCCTGTCTGATTGGCGACTGCCGTTCAGCTGAAATCAACTCCAGCTCCTTGTTCTCCTTTAAACAAGACAAGCGATAGAGAAAATGGCTGCCTGTATGCATCTATCAATCGTGCGAATGCGTGATGGCAAATTTGCTCTGATGGATTGGTTTCTTATTTCTGCACGCAATAGTGGACACTTATCGATTTATTGCTATTTCCATCTCCAGCCAGGCACCAGAGCTGCACTCGGATGTCACAAATATATCACAGTAGTGGACAACAAACACACCCAGCAAAATGTGTTGTCAAAGGACAGCCCATAACCAGCTGTGATCACTCCCATAACATACATTGCAAAATTGGTCTAACGCATGCTTTCTCCTCTTTTTCAGGAAACACGTATGACAGATGTATTGTGGTGGATGAAGAAGAATCAGCTATTGTGCTCTATGACATGTGGGAACAGGTGAGGTTCATGAAAATTTCCCCCCGAACGCAAATTCATATCCATCACCAACGTGTAAGGCTGAAAAGGGCAACTTTGTTTTTTACATTATGAAGGACAACAGCCAGTGGCTCAAGGAGCAGTGCATGAGGATGGGCGACGCCTACATCATCGTGTACTCGGTGACGGACAAATCCAGCTTCGAGAAGGCGTCAGAGCTGCGGATTCAGCTGCGCAGGGCCAGACAGTCTGAAGATATTCCCATCATCCTCGTGGGCAATAAGAGTGACCTGGTGAGGTCCAGAGAAGTCTCAGTCGATGGTAAGTCGCTAACATTAACCCGAGAGCCAAACTAATAAGATGCATTCAGCGTCGGTCTCGAATTTTGGGTGAGCTCAACTGTTTAGAATGTCTAAATAAATAAAATCTCATTGGTGTCAAACTCAAGGCCCGGGGGCCAGATCTGGCCCACCGTATCATTTTGTGTGGACCGCGAGAGCAAATCAAGCATGTCAACTTTTCCAAGATGCTTGCTAAAGTCTGAACCAGCATTTAAAATTGTCATATGTAATTCATCATTCCATAGACATATTGCTGCAAGCATTATCTTATTACGTACTTATTACATCAATGTAAACCATTATTTTTGACTTCTGATTTCAAAACTAGTTATCCACCTATTTGTGGTGCACTGTGTGTGTAATATGTGGAGATGATCAAAATGTATATGGTTTCACAAAATTCAGTCATAACGACCTGCTCAGGGAAACCGTAACTACAATGTGGCCCGCTACAAAAGTGAGTTTGACACCCCTTCTCTCACTCTCTGTACAGTATATATAATTAAAAAAAAAAATTTTCAGTCCCTGTGAACCCTTTGAGGCTTATAATCAAATCTCTCTGCACAGTTGTGTTGTGAGGTTTAGACAGATGGTTCCATTTAAAGCCATGGCCATGTTTACACTTAAAAGAAAAGTTACAAAACCACCGCCGCTAATAGAAACTTGTCTCCTACTTGTCATGGGACTCAATGTTTATCTTCTCAAGGAAGTCATGTTTTCCCCTCCGTTCTTATTCCAGAGGGAAGCGCTTGCGCAGTGGTGTTTGACTGCAAGTTCATCGAGACGTCGGCCTCCCTCCACCACAACGTGCAGGACCTCTTCGAGGGCATCGTCCGGCAAATCCGCCTGAGGAAGGACAGCAAAGAGGAGAACGCTCGACGCATGGCCAGCTGCAGGCGCAGGGAGAGCATCAGCAAGAAAGCCAAAAGATTTCTGGGCCGCATCGTTGCACGCAAGAACAAGAAGATGGCTTTCAGGCAGAAGTCCAAATCCTGCCACGACCTCACGGTTCTCTGAGAACCAAATTGGACACGTGGACTTTTCTTTGGCCTCTGAAGACCCAACGCTGTGTGTGTGTTTTTTATTTGAACACGAACTCAAACGGACTAATTGAGCTGTACAGAAATATATTTTACATATTTTTTTTTCCAGACACCAAAAGCTAAGTCTTCATTAAAAGAAGACTTGTCATATCATGTCACTGGTGTTCACGTGCATGAGGCTTTGCATATCCATTTCATTTTGCCCGCCTTAAAAATGTCATAATCTGATCAGCATGGGTTGAGAAACCCACTCGGGCCTTTCTTTTCCTTAATGGATTGCAAAGATGGGCGTTCCAATTTTGCTGGAAGGCACTCGTATAGAAATTGTACCACGAAGGATGCTGAATGCAACATTCGTACATCTCATTATGCTCCAAAATATATTTTCCATAAAGCATCACACGTAGTCTGGAGTGGAATTGACTTGAAGGTCGCTACGCAGGTCCGTGCCTCGGACAAGTTCAACGAAGCTGCAGCACAAAGAAAATAACGACAGTCCGACTTTAACACAGAGTTACGTTTTTGAAGCAATATGTTATTTGTCTTGTAGACATTCAGGTTTTCTTTTTCGATATTGACTTTTGTTTTTCAATAAATTTAAAATGAACATATTAAACCTCCTGTGTTTTTGTTTTGTTTTTTTTCCAGCAACACAAATGTTTTGGTTCAGTGAAACTGAGTACTATAATTTACATCCTCTTGAATATTCATTTGACACTGTCGGCGCAATGAGGCTCCTCCGGCTTTGGTTTCCCAGGAAGGAAACATGGTAGTTGAGCACGCTTATTTGAAGGCGTTAACCATTAATCCACGGAGGGAGTACAAGAACAAGACTTTTTTTTTTTGTTTTGTTTTTCCAGCCAATTTAAACTCTGCTCACACCTCACAGGGGACGCACTCGTTTGAAGAAGGTAGGATTCAACAAAACTTTAAAGATTTTCTTGAATAACCCTTCAGACATGTTTGGGATTCATTTCACCTTCCTGAGCTTTTCATCTTTTGTTTTTTTGTTTTTTTTTAATATGGCTTTCTTGAGTCTGGTAGAACTGGCCGTTGAGGCGTCGCTTTTAACTTTTGATAGGTGACGGATCAACAATATCACGCGTGTGATTCAGTAACAGCAAAGAGATGTCGATACCTGTCGGAAACCACGTGGGTCTAAATGCTTTCACGTTTACAGGGAGTCATGGATGATCGCAAAAGTGGACTGAAACTAATTTTTGCAGTCACAGTAAGATCCCTCGAGATATCACTGATTAAAAAAAAAATGCCACATGGAATTAGACTGTGGAGAAAAAAAATGTCCCCATCTTGTTGCTTTACAGGTGCTGATAAAGATATTTGGATCCTGCTTGAGTGCAAATGTTAAAATCGGTGTGCCAGAGAACTATGATGGCATTTTCCCCTGGTATTTATCCAAGGTAAGACCGTTTTTAATCATCTTCACAAGTTCTGAAAGAAAACTGTAAAACTGGGCATGCGATGCAGAAGGATGAAGAAAGACACGCAGTTATTCTCAATTTTTGTAAACGTCAGAGATGTGCGGTGTCTATGGAAAAAAAAAGCATGATCAACTAAACCTTGAACTACTGAGTTCAATTTTATTGCATCATATAAACTCAGACTGTTGGATACACAAGGACCACATCAGCATCAGTCACAGTCATAGAAAAAACAAGTGTCTATGTTCACAGAATGAAATCCATTCAACAGTGGAAGCGCATCTTTTTTTTTTCCCCTCCCCCAAAGTGCTTGCGAGATTACATGGCTCATAACAAATCAAACAGTGCAAGGCACAAAGGCATCTGCCTCCTTTTGTTCTAGCTCCGCACTCGAGGTTGAAGATTAGTGCGGATGCTGGCGTCATCACCTGGCTGGCTCTCGCTTTGAAGACTTTGCGCTGAGCTTTTTCAATTCGGTCCGGCTGCTCCACGCTTGATTTTGTTCGCCTTCGTGTCACTCCCATCGCGTGCGACGTTATTGTGATGTGGCACTTGGATTTTGTTTGCTTTGTGTCATCGCCCCATCTCGCATCAACACTCTTGTCACTCTTTGTGGAAAGAATTGCTGTTATTAACGTCTCAAATAGAACAGAAGAGGATGAGGAATCCACTTGGTGTACTATAAATGGAACAGATGGAATAATTGTGCTGCATTTAAGCATTCCTGAAAGTGGTCTGCACTTATGTTCTCCTTTTATGGAATCATCTTTTTACTTGGGAATCAGCGAGCAAAAATTCAAAATTGTATATTTACGCTTTGAGTATTAAAAAAAAAAAAAAATTGATCTGATTGGGTTCCTGTACAGAGAACAAGTATTTTTGTATTCTGCTTGGTTTAACGTGATGATAGTGAATGGCCATCCAATGTGGCGGAACACCTTTTCTTCTTGACACAAAGAAAAACTTTTTTTTTTTAAAATTAATTTGTGATTGCTCGTCAGACTAACGTTGTGTGTTCCTCAGCTCCACAGCCTTCCGGGCAATTACAGTGACTTGTCGGTGACAGGAGATGATGAAGGCATATTTGGAGTGGACTCTCAGTTTCTTTATGCTCTAAAACCACTGGATCGAGAAAAGCAGCCATCCTACTCGCTGCAGGTACTGTATCGATTTTATTTCAACTTCTTGAAAATGTACACTGTACTTCTGGTGACTTTCTTTGTTTTGTTTTTTTATTGTCTTTTATTTGACAAATACTGTCAATAAATATTCAATGTGTCACATCAAATGAAATGTTTTGTAAAAAAAAAAAAAAAAAAAAATTCAGAGCATTCTCACAATCACCAGAAATCAATTAAATATGCACCAAAGATGATATCCGAGCAGTATGATAGATTGTTAATGGTGTGAATTAAAAAAAAAAAAAAAAAAAAGGATGTAAAAGCAATTCCTCACTCAGTCTCGCACGTGTTCAAGATGGTGTGTATGCACTGAAGGTCCTTAGAGGAAAAAGAAGTCTGAAAGTCACCTGTTCTGTTTCTGGGTCTGACAAGGTGTCCTTCAGAATGTCAGGGCAGCGCCAAAGCTTCACGGTCGAAGTGTGCGTCATCGACAAGAATGACAACGTGCCCGCGTTCATTCAGGAGAGCATGCGGGGCAGCGTGCAGCTGGGCCTTCTCAAAGGTAAAAGCCAGCCCCCGCCCACATGACTCATCTCCATCATGGGAGGAAGAAAATGATGCTTGCCCCCCATGATTGTCTTTCAAAGCCTTTCAATAATCAATGTTTCCAAAATGTTCTTGTGCCCGTATATTCTTTTCAGTAATTTTAGTAAAATATTTTTTTTCTTTGCTGAAAAATGTCTTAAATTCTTGTATTTTTTGATAATTTTTATTTTTGAGTGTCTTGAATTACTTTGTTGGAAAAGGGCATTTGAATTTTGTATTTTTAACAATTTGAAACACATTGGTCAGAAATGTGCTATTAAACGTAAATAAAGCTGCCTTGGCCTGGTTTTTATTGACATTGTACCTGCCACGTGTGCCTCTCAGGGATACCCTTCATGCAGGTTGAGGCGCTCGATCGGGATGACCGCAACACCGCCCACGCCGAGCTGCGTTTCCGCCTAATGGAGCAGACGCCCAGAATCCCCTCCCCGCAGATGTTCTTCATTGACTCCATCACCGGAGAGGTTTCCCTCACTGAGGACGGTCAGTCCTTCGAGGTCACAGCTGACACACCAAATCATTTCCGTATTTATATTCAACTCCATTCATCATCTATGGCACTTAAAACTAAACAGCCATGGTAAGATTATGATTTACCGTCAGGTTAAAACACATGAAATGGTGTTTAATGCATTTAATTTGACATGCGTGCAATTAGAAACATCAGTGACATCAGCACCATGTTGTACTGAATTACGCTCGCATCATGACCAGGAGCTTCAACACTGGACCCCGAGATGTGCGGCAGATATAAACTATCAGTGATGGTAAAGGACATGGCTGGGAAATCGAACGCTTTCTTCACCACTGGCATTGTCACCGTTGAAGTGACGGGGAATACTTGGGCATCGCCAGATCCCGTACGATTGCAGGAGAATCTCCCGGGCCCATATCCCATCGCCATTTCCCAGGTACAGCAGCCTCATCAGCTTTTACTCTATCATAGAGGTCCCCAACCACCGGTCCGCGGACCGGCACCGGGCCTCGGCCCGTTCGGGACCTGCGAGCTGAGAGCAAGTTGACTCGATCAGACATGGCGGAAATCTGCGCGACTCTAGCTAATCGGAGTCCCCCTTCTAACATTGTTTTGCAAGTTGAAATAAAAATAATCCGCCCTTAAATGAAAGCGGAAGCAGTAAACGGAAAGTAATGCAGTCGTAACAAACCGACCAAACGTACAGCGAAACATGCAGCTGATAGGCAGGCACGAATTCCGAAGATGAAGCTGTTTTGACAAGAGAAGTTCCTCCCCTCGCGACGTGAGGAGGAAGCTGTTGTGCGTGCTTTGTCGTCAAAAACAAGGCGACACAAGAAACCTGTTGTATTATTTGAACAAGTAGCACCTAAGTGATCAAGTGGGAAACGTGAAAAAGCGAGCAGAGTTTGCACAGCCTGCCCACGCAAACATTAGCAGTTTAATTTCTAATAACAAGCCGGCAGCCACCGAATGAAAGCGGCAAGCAATGGTGTCATCTTTTGCGAGTAGCAATGATCCTAACGCCGTACGTAGGGTCGTAACTTTAAAATTATGTTTACATTATGAAGCGTAATTATTGTTCCTTATTAGTCTATTTCTTAGTAGTTCACTGCGTTGTTCTATTTTATTCTACATTTGTTGTACCGTAGAATAACACTGTTTGAAATGAATGCTTTAAAAGTAGCAATGGAAAAAAAAATGTTTGCCGCTCCGTGAACAACAACATGTACTTGTCTCAGCGGGTCCGTGACACAAAAAAGGTTGGGGACCACTGCCAGGTACAAATGAAACACCGCGACATTCAAGCTATTTTTATCTTCCTAATTTGATCACCAGCCACGCAATCTACTCGACGCGACAGAGTCGAGTTTTGCGCAGTTGCATCTGTGGAATCGTAGAACAATGAAATCAACTGTCAATAACGTGAACGGAGAAGACTTGCATCGCGTTGCCCGTTGCTTCTTTTTTTAGAGCTTTTCGGGTCTTCCTGAATGACCAAATGCTGAATTATTGATGTTGTTCAAAGGTCATTGATCCTTTCGCGCTACATCCTGAGATGAGAAGAGTCACTTGAACTCAGAATAATCACTCTTTCCCCCTCCAACACTTGCCTACCACAGTGAGGGTTTTTTTTCTCCTTGCCTGAAAAATAATAAAGCAGTGTTTCAACTGAATTTCCCCTCAATATATCTAAATGAGGACAATCACTACATGAAATTCAGGGTCATCACATTCTGACCTGTACAGCAAAAAAAAAAAAAAAAGTCATTTGATCGAATCAAGGGTGAAAAGAAAACACTGTAAATATTAATAATAATACATTTATTTTTTATTTATGAATTTAATATTTTATATCGACACTGGTTTTCAGTTGCCTCGACTGAATGTGTCGTGCTGGTTCCATGAGGCCCGAACATCACAGCAGCCCCCCTTCCTCCTCCTGCTTTTCTGTCTCCAACCCCCACACTCGCCCTCCGCCTCTCATCACTCCTGTTCAACAGCCCAGTCCACCCACGATCACGAGTGTAGGCATGTTTAATTTTCGTAGGCACAAGAATGTGGAAAAAAAAAAGTAAAAATCCCAGATAAATCAGAAAATACCCAAAAATCACTTGCCTGGTGCTGTATTGTATTGTACTGTATTTAGTTTAGAATAAATGGAGTACAAAATGGACCATTTCATCCGACTCACACCTCGGCATACAAAAATCACAAACGTGTGACGCTTACTCAGGGGAAACCTCAGTTCGCCCACGATAAATAATTCCTCAATGGTGTGAAGTAGGTGGCAGGACTCAAACCTAAAAACAAAAATGACGGTAGACGCGTTCAAGGACTAACGCTCGGGCAGCGGTCACCAGCTCGGTGCCCGCGGGAACCAGGTAGCCCCCAAGCAACACATGAGTAGGCTGCCGGCCTGTTCTAAAAATAGATTGCTGGTGATGGGACATCGTGATTTACCAGGAATGTTGCAGAGGTGAACATTTGACAATGTAAATACTTACAGAAATTGACTGAAATAGTTTGGAAAAGTGTTGCATATTCACCTTTGTGGGTTTATGACCTGGCTAAATTGATTAATCTACACATAATGATTGCTATCAAAGTAGCGTACATGTATTTTTTTTTCATACGGGCTCCAGACTGTTGGTATCTATATTTGGAGTTGTGATGGCTTATTTCATTCTATTATTTTTTTACATGCCTCTAATTTCCTGCCTAAACGTGCGATTGTGGAAAGCAATCAGTAAAAGCACTCGGACTTGGTAATGCAATCGAGTGAGACTTTGGAGTGGAAGAGAGGCGTCACTCTCTGTGAATGGTTTAGTCAAGGCTCTTTGCTGCATTAAATCACTTTCACCGCAAATCTTTTCGAAGCAAAATTGACGTGCGCCTCTCGACATTTGTCATCGCCACTTAAACTGAGATCAAATCCCAAATGAGATTCATATCCACATGCAGCGGAAGCTATCTGCGTCTCGCGGGATTGAGAGTAGCATTATGAAACAAAGTTTTCTCGATCTGAATTACAGAAGCCATTGGGGAAAGTGCTCAAGGGCTAAATGACAAAAATAGGCGCAGGAAAAACTTCGGTGGTCAGTTGTTCTGATTTAAAAAAAAAACAAAAACAAAAAACTATACCAGAAGGAAAAACAGAAATGATTAGACCAAGAAGGAGCACTTTCAAGTCCGTGGGAATCCCATTGAAGATGAATGATCAAGATTTTGGTTCCATCAGCGACAACAGTGTCGCTTGCCGCTTCGTTCAGGTTCTAATGCTGAACTCTTTTTATGTATTGTTTCAAGTCAATTATTTGTTATGTCTCATCATTGTAAAGTATGTTTGATTTGCTTCCTCGCCATTCTATTCAATGGTTAACTGGAACGAGTCGTGCGGCCTGCTGAAGCAGAAGGCAAATTGATTGACATAATATTCATTTAGATTATATTGCTATCGAGTCAATAGTACGTTCAATGAGTGATTAGATCGAGAGCAAAATGCACCGCTTGCCTTGTGCTCATGTTGGGACTTTTAGCAGATGAATGAAGGTCATATTCTCATCCATGTGTGGCTCAAAGAAGCAACTTTTTTTTGGAACGAGAGGATATCCATGTTTTGCTTGTCTCGTCCTCTGCATTATGTCAAGAAAACCGTTATTGGATTTTGACCCACAGTCGGCCCCAAACCATTTCCTTGCACACTGCATGACATTGCTTCATGCTGGCCTACGTGCGCAAACGAAGAGTGTTATAAATTCGATGCCAAATGCAAATCCTGTTAATTCAGCTGTTATGAAGCGAGAACTCATCCTTTATTTGCTTACCTCATTTAGTTACACGTAGGGCATTTCTACTGTCTGCATAAAATGATGCAAGCCGCACGTAAATCGTCGAGGGGGAGACAGAAGGAACCCTGTAAACACAAATCCAATGACTCTTTATTATCCGGAGGCCCAGAACCAGACTAACAACGAGAGGCAGCCAGCTGGGTAATGTTTTGATATGTATACAAAAGCGGAGCATTTGGCCACTCATCTCCAGAGGCAGCGCGACAGTGCGTGGAGGACAGACACACGTGCCGTTTGTGCATTGGCTGCACTCGCCTCCGCTCCTTGTTGGGTGCTGTTGGATTGCGTCCGAGTTTCTTTCAGCCGCACCGCGCAGCACTCCGTCAAGGGCTGCACAGAAGAATGGAAAATCCCCTTCAGTCTGCACCGTTAGTTTTGGCCACGCTGTCTGTTTCACATCACGGTCCGTGCATTCGGCTCGCCCCTTATCATGTAAACAACGTCATGCTTGGGTTCACGTCTACGGGGCGCTTGAATTGACAACGTTGACAATTAATAGTCACTTTCTATCACACATGCAAAGCAAGGCCCTGTGCTAACGTGCTGTTATGACACAATTCCTGTCATTGGTTTCATGTCACATCGAGTGCCCGTGTGCATGTTTGTCAAGGTGAAATGGAGTGGAAGTCAAGCAGAGTACAGTCTCGAGGGGGAATTTCCAGAAATGCTCTTCACCATCAGCCGAGAAGGAATCATTTATCTCAACGCGCCGCTGGACAGAGAAACACAAGACCAGGTCTGTAAACTTGCAAGCTAAACATCTCCCGCAGCAAATAACGAATGTGGTGATTTTTAGTCGTGTTTAAAATATGGAGACACCCGAGTGTCGCTACAAGCCTCTGTTTACGTGTGGTAGGAATATTGTGTCAAAGGAGCTGAAGCAGCACTGTTGGAATCTCGACAGTTCACTTTTAATCAATAATGAGCTGCCTGCGCCGCCCCCTGCTGTCCAATGAATCTGTCGTCAGAGTGCCGACAGGCTCGCGTTGTGAAGGCCACAGCTCAACAGTTTTCTGGCTTTGGTCAGTCAATTAAAAAACAAAAAAAAGGAACATTAAATTGATCTTCAAACGTGCACATTTTTCATGTTTTGCATCATCAGCCAGTCACAAGAAGGAGTCATGCCATATCACCTGTGACAAAACTCATGTCACCTCTGCATTTCTATGCACCGGGGTCAAAACCAGCAGAGCTACCTGAAGCACAATGCCCTTTTTTAAAAACATGTCCACCAAATTTACATGTGTTGCCACCATCACATGCAATCTATTACAGTGAGTTAATATGAAATTTAGTGGCTGCTGTTTGGGATTCTAGTGAAAGATCACAAACGCGTGAAACGCACCGCCGATCATCTTTTAGATTGGGTCGGAAATTCTGCCTCTTGCATTGAAGTGTGCCACTGTTTTATCAAATAACAGTTAGTGTCACAGAACATTTCCATACATTGGAACGTTTTAAAAAGAATGCACATAATAACATTAGCCTGGAAGCAAATTCAGTGGATTTGATGGGATGAGAAGCTGCTGTTTTCTCCATTTATGAATCACATAATAGATCCAACCTCAAGTCTTAAATCAGTTGTATCACGTTTGAAAGTATTATGTCCTAAATTATTCTTGAATAAGCTTAAAGAATTTAAATTTTGAAAACAAGCCTTCTCTATGCTGGAGTCAGTTCCTCATCAGCATCGTGGTGGAGCGTCCGGATGGCCAAGAGATTGCCAAGCCGGTGGAGTTAAGAGTCATGGTGGGTGACGCCAATGACAACCGACCCACGTTTCCTCAGGCGCAGTACCACACCGTGGTCAAGGAACTGGCTGCTCGAGGTGGGTGACCAAATGTACAAAAAAAAAAAAAAATCACAAAAAAACAATCAGGCCATCAAAAGTTGAGGCACGTTAATGACCATTTGCATGCCATTATAAACATATTAAGGAAAAAAGGTAGCATCACGTTGCTATGTCGCTCTCCTTATGTACTGCATAGTCATAAAAGAAGCTTGTGGTGCGTCATTAGTGGAAAGTGTGTGTTTTTTTTTTTTGTAGCAGTACATGTCTAAACAGTTGTAAAATGTCCAGCAGTAATTTACGAATTGCGGAATTGAGTAAACTTTTCATTTTTTGTTTAAAAAGAGATTCCAAATATGTTACCAAAAAAAAAAACAAAAACAAGAGAAAGGTACAATAGTACAGAAAAAAAGTTACTCCCAAGTATAAACCTCATAAAACACACACACACACACACACACACACACACACACACACACACACACACACACACACACACGTGCGCACGGTTGTGATGAAACATGAGGCCCTGTGCTAAAAGCCTTTTTGGCATTTGCCTGTATTATTTCAAGGAAAAGGTAATCTCCTAAACCTGTTGCAAAGACCTCAAAGGCTCCAAACCGACTGGCGCATGTTTGACTTTCTCCCCAGGAACAGAGATCTTGACCGTTCAGGCAGCCGATAATGACGATCCCAAGACGGATAACGTGCGGATCTTCTACCGCTTGGTTGGCCAAATCCCAGAGAGCCCCCGCGCTCTGTTCAGAGTGGACCGGGACTCGGGTGTCATTTCGGTCCAAGCGGACAGCATGGAGGGAACCGCACCGCAGTACACGCTCACCATCACCGCTGAAGATGCAAAAGGTGACTCAGTAGTTTTTATTCATGACACATGTAGACAGATATTTGACCAACACTCACAGGCATATATTCTTTATCCTCTCTGAATCCTGAGTTGTGACGGCCACATTTTTTTGTTTGTTTTTGCTGCTGCTGCTGCTGCTATTCTGATGTCTCCGTGTACTGTCTATCCGTATGTCTCTTATTATACTGCCCCAAAGTGTCCAAAGCGCACACGCAAGAAGGCGCAGCACAGCACCTGCAGAATTGAATTGAATTGGATTGAGATCAAATTATTTTGAGTGGTCACTGAAGAAATTAAACTCTACAATCACAATGATAACCTTTCTTTGCTCGCCGATGGGTCGAGGGGGCATCGCATTGTTCGGCCTCCTCTAAACGCAGCCTGCGGCGTTCACGCTGTAACCCGTTGCTTTTCCTGAAAAGAAAAAGCCATCAATAAATCTTGTACACTGTGTTTGGGTGTGAAGACTCGATTAGTTAACATCGTATTGATTTGGAAAAGACAAATACATCGAATATCAACTGCCATCGCTGTGCATCAACAACGGCGGTAACCTAGTTAACACCGAAAGGTCAATAAACAGGAAGTAGAAGCATCTGCTGCATGAGTCATGCATGAGGATGAGATGGAGGCGAGATTGAGGTACTTGCTGTTCCTTCCTCATCTTTTATTGGCATTCTGGCCTGACCCTGAGTCACCAATAAAAGGTGTAATAATGTGCCTGGCAGGTCTGAACAGTTCCTGTACTGTGGTGGTGACAGTGCAAGACGAAAACAACAACGCACCGGTCTTCTCCCAACATGAGGTAAAACAGAACTCGCTGCAATGAACATGCTCAACTGTACTTTTGGCAATAACATCCCCCCATCCCCCCACCAAAAAAAAAAGACTAATATAAGCGGCTATTTGACTGCAGACCATGACTCTGCAGGTCACTGATCTAATTTTCCTGGCGGCGAACTAAATAAAGCGCTGCCCCCTAATCCGAGGCTCAGCGAGATGGCAACGTGTTATCTGAGTTTTATTCCGTTCTTTGTATTCTAAGTAGACAGTGCTCTTAATCACATTAGCTTCCTTTGGAAAGAAAGTTTCCACTGGTGTAATTTTACAGCAGCCCCCAGTCATCCCTGCAGCAAATATAGGGTGAGAGGGTGAAAATGACATCAGAAATGATTTCATAATCTCCCACTGTCAATCAAAATTTACAATCAACTGTTTTTTTTCCCAAGAATCACAATTGCTTGTACGGAAACCCAATTTTACTGGGCAGTAAGTGTACAATATGCGGCGGTCTTGGCTCGGACTGACTGATCTGTATAAGGTGACCCCCGCCTCTTATCCAATCTCAGCAGTGATATACAGTAGGTTCCTGTGACCCTGCACAGGATAGATGACATTGGTGATGGATGGCCCGAAGGCCGCTAGACAGAGCCCACACGCTCCCGCCCACATGTGGCATATAACAGAAAATGGTCATGACGGCTGAGGGTTGTGTGGGAGAGCCATCATGCTGTGTTAAGTCATTCTGTTTTTCTTTGTCCTGCTGTAGTGACTCTGACAGGCTACACACGCATTAGGGGCGATGAAAGAATGTGCTTCAAAGCTTTAAGCAAAGTCTTTTTTTTGCCTTGAGCAGAAAGAAAAATTAGAACAACAGCACAGCGTGCAAGTGGTGAGCAAGACTCCCTCACAGTTGACCTTCGAGTGAATTGGTGTTGGCCCTTTCTGACTGGCAACCAGTTCAGGCTGAACCGTGCATCTGGCCCGGGGTCAGCTGAAATTTGTTCATCCTCACTTGCAACCCGAATGAAGACAACATATGGATGGATGGAAAATTATTACTACCAAAGTTCATCTCTGCATAAATGCTTGAACAGATAAAATGTGTGTTGGCGTCACACGATATTTACCCATAAAGTCCCAACCTTACACTTCATACTTGCTCATGTGATCACCACTGCAGATACACCCACACAAACAGTGAGGTGGAAAATGCTCTTGAGCAGGTCACGCCTGAGCAGTGCAGCATTTTCCATCACCCTGCGAAGGCGACGGCGACGAGTCCGATGTGGGAGGTGAGTGGTGACAGGGCTGGGTTCAGCGACCCTGCAGCTGGGGCAGCCAGATCAGAGGCATGCTGCTTCACTAGAGGACATTAGTGAGTGGCAGATTGCAAGGCTGTATAAACGGGCGTTAATAAAGGCTAACCAACGCCGGGAGGGCAACAGGCCGCAATACAGGGTGGGCCAAAAGTAGGTCTATGCACTTGTCTGGGATTCATAAAGACCGCGGATTCCCAAGGCGTACTCGACAGGTGCAGCAGGATGGGAGGCAGAAACATTTCTTTTCAGCAAAGGAAAGAAGAAAGCACAATTAATGAAATAAAAAGTAGTTCTGAGGGCAGACAGGAAAAGGTGGAACAAAGGAAGTTAGGATGGAAGGAAGGATCGGGAATGTCATAGGTAAAATGTCAGACTGAGGTGCAAGGAAGGATGGCAGGAGGGTAAGGATGCATGAATAAAGACTAGGTGGGATGGAAGGAAAGAAAGAGGGAATGTCAGACAAAAGGCAGAGAGGTCAGAAAGATGGGACGATGTCGGGATGCGTCAATGAAAAGTCGGTGTGAAGACAGGAGGGAACAAAAGAGATCAGAAAGGAATGAGGAAAGGGAGGAACAGGCGGAGAAGCAACTCTGAGGTTAGGAAGGAAAACATTATGCGGAGGGGGGGGGGGGCTAAAAACCGAATCGAACTGCATCCAAATATTTTAAAGCTAATACTTGTATCCCACCCTGTACTAAATGTGGACAAAAGTACAGTTGCACCTACATGACGTGAACATGGACACTTGAGTTGATCCCCTTTTGTGGCTTCAACTGGCAAGACTTTCTACAGGATTTTGGTGTCTGTGAGCATTTTTTGACATTCCTCCAGAAGAGTAAGTCTTGATTGATGTGGGACCTGAAAGAGGGCGCAGGTAATCACCAAATATTATTACAGGGTCTAAACTCCTCCCACAAGAGCTGGAAACAATTGTGCAAAAGTGATCTTGATTCCGGGCACCTTTTAAATTGTGTTGGGTAAAATGTACGTGAATAATCGTTTGTCTGGTAATCCCTGCTGTATACGCAATAATACATTTTCTGTCACTTCCCGGGCCAGTATGGACCTTTCCACATCTCTGAGGATGCTCCAGTAGGCACCACGGTAACAGCTGTGCTGGCAAGCGATACTGATGTTCGAGGAGGTGACAGCTGGCAAGTGAATTATCATTTGGAATCTGGAAACGAGGAAGAAGTCTTCTCATTACTGATGGACAGGCAGACCAACGAGGTTTCACTTGTCCTTTCAAAGGTAAACAGTTGCCCCCCTGCC
>NW_017805496.1:1837689-1882763 GCF_001891065.2 Hippocampus comes | reverse complement strand
AAAGGTAAACAGTTGCCCCCCTGCCCCCCCCCCACCCCCCTAAAAAATCCTCTACTTGAACTCTATTGTTTCATTGAAGTGCATTAGTATTGATGTTAACATTGGAAATGGATTCCAATCCAAAATTATTATCCGTTGAATATTATTAGCAATTGATTTATTCATGATTCTTTTGAAAACAAGAAGAGTATCTAAAATGTCTACTGCTAGTTTCATCGTTTCATAATACTGGTAACAGCAATAATCTGCAAAGTGATCCAAATTTCTCAACGTTAGCGAGCAAGCAAGCTAGTTAGCTACTTTATAGGTAGCTAATTAGCGATATCATCTTTCATGTTGTGTTCATTTATAGACTAGCATTAAGGAAAAGTAACAAAAGAAATGAAACAAGCCAGGCTAACTGTTAGCTTACCCAACAAAAACATTGCAGATGCAAATTCTTTCTCCTTGTCATTTCTATGATGGCGAATGACTTCCGACGTGTTACACAAACAAAGTTGCTCCTCTCTTCGTATCCTGTGGCTATAATTCCATTTCATGTGACAATCATCGAGTTGGTCGAATTGGCAAACTCGATGATGACCACACACGTAGTAATATTGAATTTGTTGAACATTTACGATCGCCGGCCCCTCCTGTTTTTCAATCCGATTTGTGGGTGAAATTGAATCTCAACAAACCTCCCGCCACAATATGTTCACACAGGATAGTCTTTCACAGGTACATCAAATTCGGTCCGATTATCAATATGCATATACCCTGCTTAAAATGAATCCTATTGTATTGTATTGGCTTACGTAAGCCAGCAGGTTGTGTTTGGCTTTCAGCCTTCCTGCGAGAGCTGTTAAACTCTTAACGACGGCAGTCAATGTCCGAAAGACCAACTTTCATTTCAGATGATTATTGATTGTTTTTAGCGGTGATATCAAATAGCTCTGATTTGTTTTGTTTAATGGGCTAAGGTTGGTTTTGGCATATCCAATTGTTTCTAAGCATTTTAACCATGAGGTTGATAGTGACATTTTAAAGTGCAATTTTTTTTTTTTATTGTCATTCACTAAAAATGCTGACATACTTCACAAATAGAGCCCCAGTGAAAAATCATGCGCTCTTGGAATTAATTTCCTTTTTTTTTTTTGCGTCACCATGTGAGGCCCTTGCCGGAAGGCAGACGTGTTTCATTACTTGAAGCCAGAGAGAATAATTCGATTGCATGTGCAGAGACCAGTGGCAGTTAAGCACACAGGCTAGTGCACCGGGCTAAAAACTTCAATAATTCTGTTGACATGGAAATGGATACGATACTTCATATGACTCATAATAATGAAATGTGCAGTGAAAAGTTGAAGTGAAAGGGCTGACAAAAGGAGACAGACATTCACACTTGCATTCACACTTTTTTCCACATTTCACACTTGCAACAAACCAAACATACATAGCTTTTTGACTGGTGGGAGGAAGATGGAGTTGGAGAGAACCCAGCGTGAAATCTCACGCACTGGAGGACATCCCTTTTAATGATGACGATGCAAAAAAAAAAAAAGAAAACAAGGCTGCATGAACTCTTTCTTTTGTTTTGTAATTGACATCAGGAATTAGCCCTCGTGGACAGGAGTTGCTTGGACGACTGCATTGGCAAGATAGAGGCTGCACATGATCTAATGCTCTGATGCACAATGAGTGGTTTGATGCGTCACTTCCAGTCAGCGACGGTTACCCATTCGTCCCCCGCCAAAGCTCTGCATTCTCTCTCCCTGGCAACAGACACGCAGTGAGCGCGAGCAACCTGATGTCAGACGGCAGTTGTTTGATAAGATCTTCTTTTTGCACGGCTCCTCCGGCTGAGTGTTTGCGTTCAAGCTTGTGAGTGGGCTGGCTGGATCTCGTCACCCCTTCCAAGAGTCATCTCCTTCCTGGAGTTGCATCTTTTTTGACGTCCCCCCAGCCCCACTTTCGTGCCTCTGGTACATCTCCCCATTATAGCACTTTGACATTTTCTTGTTTTAATGCATCGGTTTCTCCTGCCGTTACATTTCACGAGAGAAATAATGTGTCTTTTTCTCCCTTGATTAATCCTGGTGGTAGGTAGATGAATCTACTTCTGACATATGATTCGAAAACAAATGGGGATTCAAATTTGAGCTCCATGCATGGAATGTAGTGTTGTAACTCTCAAGATCGGCCTTGGTCTCGAGAGCACTTTTAAGGGTCGTGTCTCGGAATCAAAGGAATTTTTACTCGGTCTTGTCTCAGTCTCGGACAGGGCGGACTCCGCCTTTTTGATCAAGATCAGTCGAGAACGGGCCAGTGCTACTGTGGTCAGTGAGAAATGCAGAATGCAAGTGCTGCGCTGCCTCCCCGGTGTCGCCTGGAGTGTCTCGACCTCCATAAGTCTTGGTCTTGTCTCGGTCTCGACCTCCATAAGTCTTGGTCTTGTCTCCGTCTCGATCCACTCTCGCCTCGTCAATGTCTTAGTTGGTGTGGTCTTGACTGCAACATAATGTGAGACCCTTTGCAGTGTCCACGCAATCCACTTTACTGGTCTTAATTTGAATTAAGAAACCGTTTGTGTTGAAAAAGTTCCAAACAAGTCAACAACATTTTGTGCTTTCCTTCTGTCCAAGCAGGTCATTGACTTTGAGCGTGAGAGTGAATACATCCTCGTTCTAAGTGCCCAGAACCCAGTTGCTCTGGTCCGGGGCCGGTATGGTCCTTCATCAACGGCAACTGTATCGATCTATGTTGACGACGTAAATGAAGGTCCAGTTCTATCTCAAAGCCATTATGAGGTGACTGTCAGAGAGGGCGAAGAACCAGGGCGGGTTATCGCCACTATCCGAGGCTATGACCCTGACTCGCATCCTATCAGGTAAATCTCACTCTCACCATTCTCTGACAAAATGATCGACCTTGAAGTTCCGCAGAGACTTATATGCTTTTCTTTCTAGATATTCTCTCCAGGGGGACACCAAGAAGTACTTTTCAATTGGTAAATACTCAGGTGAGCTGAAGACGGTGCAAGCATTGGACAGAGAGGAGAACAGTACATACACCATGGAAGTCATTGCAGTGGATGGACGTAAGATGGATTTCATTATTAGTCATCAGTGCACCGCCAATAATTGATTACCGTATTCTCCGCACTATGAGGCGCACCTAAAAAGGTCTCTGTTGACGACCAATCTTCCATATGGCATAGGTGCGTCCGAGAAATGTTTTACCGTATTTTCCGCACTCTTAGGCGCACTTACAAGCATTCAATTTTCTCAAAAGCTGACTGTGCGCCTTATAATCCGATGCGCCTTATATATGGATGAATATTTACATTTCTTGGGTGTAGTATTTTAAATATTCTCTTAAGTGCTTTTTGACAGCTGCAGTGGTTGTGAAAGCTCGACATAATTAAAGCTGCATTGTGTTGTATTCTCTTTAGCATAGCGCCATTTAGTGGATGCAGGACACAACCGCAGCCACGATTGTGGCTTCTGTTCTATACATGAAAACAGTTTGAAAATAGGCCATTCATTGAAGGTGCATCTTACACTCCGAAGCGCCTTATACTGCGGAAAATACGGTAATCCAATCATGATTATGTGTGTACTCACAAGATAAGAACAGACAGACCTCTCATTCTTCATGAAGATCAGCCCTAATTGGTACACCTTCCCATACGTGCATTGTGATGTAAACGTTAGATTTATGCCATTAAGTGTCGTAATATCTTTAGTTGTTTCCAAACCTACCCGTGTCATGATTTTTAAAAATTGTTTTCTTTGATCAAGGTAACTCTTCCTTATCCGCCTCAACTTTGGTCACGGTGCAAATTCTGGATGTGAATGACAACAGTCCAGTGTTGGTGGGTGACTACTCGTGGAAGTACTTATGTACCCCTCGCTGGGAAGAGCAAGCGCTGGTGCTGGCCTCGCGCGACAGCGACGGGCCGCAGCACGGAGGAAGACTCAACTTCTCGCTAAGGAGCGACGCGACAGTACGACGCAACTGGAAGCTCACGCCCATCAATGGTGAGCGTGAGTGGACATCACCACGGCATCCCTTGATTACCTTCCAGCCAGAGCACAATGTCACGTTTAAAAAAACAGCACGCGCGACACCATCACAATCCCAGGGACATTCACTAAAGTACAAATGGAAATTACAGGTCTGACCTTTCTGTATGAAGTTTTCACGTCATCTCCTTGCTTGCGTGAGTTTTCTCCAGGCGGTCAAAACATGCGTGCTAAATTAATTAGCGACTGACAACGTTTTCTTTTATCCAAAACCCCAAGTCAGAGTTTTTATTTAGATCACATTGTATGACGGCAAGAATAGTTTTAATCTCAACAGCGGACCAAATAGGTTGCTCTTTCTTTCCTCTACGTCATGTTACGATGATATTTTGTATCCTTTCAGGTAAAAAAGCTACCTTTAACAAACCAAGCTAACCATTTGGTCACCCCAAAGCAAAATGTTGTTTTCTGTTTCTGTGCGAATGCTTTTAAGTGCACCTTTGCCGAAGAAGAGTGACCAGTACAATCTCTGCCCTTTTTATTCCACAAAACTATTAAAATGATGACGACAGCAATGAAAAGGTTTTCTGAATAACAGCCAGGGAATCTCATACATCCGTAGTCAAGGAAACCGTCACCTTGCCTTGTTGCTCTACCTGCATGGAAGCTTGTTTCTGTTAGCTCGAGAATCAGATGGATTCTTTTCACAAAAGACACGACAGTTGTCTTGCAAATGGAAGATCGCCGGTTCAATTCCCCTCACTGGTATCCGTCGTATCCATAGACCCACCTCACGCCAAAAGCGACTAAACGAGGCAATCCCCACTGATCCGTTGTACTGGATTTTATTTAGGGGGTACACTGAAAATGTATATTTTTCCTGAAGTGGCTGTAAAAAAAGAAATTCTTCTGGATCAAGTATAAGTACTTGAAAAATGGATCTGGATGCAGATGATTTGATTTCACTCAGCCAATTTGACACACCATTTTTCCGTTGTGCGCAGGAGGCCGAGTCGAAACGCACCGCACGTTTTGCCGAGTTATAACTTGCAACTGAACGACGTGATTTCTTTGGCGTCATCAATGCCGTTCTCTCCAGCTCGGGGAGGCTAAAATAGGAATCGCCCAGAAAAGTGCCGTCATTAATGGCTGCTGTTTTTGTGCCCATCGATGCAAATGAGGCCCCACTTATGTCTGATTTTTCCTCGCAGTAAGTGGTCATGACTCATCCGGTCTGTATTTGATGCGTTTCATGCGATCCACCTTTGTCATTGTAAAAGCCTACAAAAGGCAACCTGCATGGTGTCAAGCCATGTATGAAATAGCGCACGGAGGAGAAAAACAAAAGAGGTTGCAAATGTTACGCAGCTCTTGCTGTTTTGGCTGGCAAATGCGTTGAACCGTAAGGCGGGGCTTGGGGTGGGGGGGGGGAGTGTATGGTGATGGTAAGGTGCAAGTGTAAGCAGCTCCGATAAGGGTTCAAACAAGTTGATAAACGCTTCTGTTTGCAGGGCTGGTCTCACGTCATACAGCCTTGTCGTGTATTTTAAACTGATTTGCACGGATAAGATAAAGAGTCCCACTCCAGCACACTCCACAAAAGTGTGTGGGTGTTATGTCGCTGGGAAACGCAAAATGGGTTTGCAAGGGAGACGGACAGCCAGAGTTTGGTGTGTGTGTGTGTGTGTGTGTGTGTGTGTGTGTGTGTGTGTGTGTGTGTGTGTGTGTGTGTGTGTGTGTGTGTGTGTGTGTGTGTGTTTGTGTGTGTGGTTGTGTGTGTGCTCATGCATGTGCAAACCTAAAATCTGTTGTCCATTCATCCACACTGTAAAAAAAAAATAATTGACTCAAGATTACAAGTTGAGCAATTCAACAAAATATTTTCACGTTTGCGACTGTGAAATTTGGCTTTCCTAGATTTTCAACAACAAAATGGGAGTCTACAGAGCTAATTGTCCCTTGTATTGTTCCCCAAATTAAAAGTAAGTCAAAACTCTGTTTTGCTAACTGAGATTGTTGCCGTAAATGTCAGTCGTTGTTCCAACTTAAATTTTTTTTGTTTTTTGGTTTTTTTTTTATGACAATGCAGAACATTTGTGAGGTCATAAATACGTTTGAGGCTTTATGTTTCTAGACGGCGCAGCTGCACGTAAACACCTCTTGGTTTTCATGCCGATACAAGATTAGTTTCACCAATTATGTCGAGGTATTGGTGCAGGTAGTGGACCAATTTGATCATTTAACTGTGCCGGCTCTCAAGTCTTTGCAAAAATACCGAAATTGGGTCTAACCACCTCTGTGCCGATCCAGGCTAGCCTTGCACAGGTCGCCAAAATAGAACCCGCAATCTCAGTTGTGGTTCAAGGTGTTTGAAGGGTTTGAGGTCAGGTCTCTGACGTTCTCCAAAAAATACCCATACAACTCTCACGTGTTGGCTTTTACCTGTCACTCAGTTCCATGTGGCTGAATGTTGTCAGGTCAGGACAAACCAGCCTTGTCACGCTTAGAATTGTCATTATCAGCAATGGAACAAATCACGATGCAATTGAGTGTTTGTTTTTGTTTTTCCTCCACAGATACTCACACGAACCTCTCGTTGAACACACCATATCTGGCCCCCGAGGTTTATACTGTGCCCTTCACCATCTCTGACAGCAGCTCTCCTCCAAGGAGCACCTTCATAAACTTACCAGGTAATAGCCAGATTCCCCACGGCCAAAGAGTCAGCTGACAATGACAACGTGCTGGCCCTTTTAATGAACAAATTTGATAAAGCGATAAGTGAGGGATTTGGATTGCCTGTCCACTCTGAGTTTATTTCACATACTCCCGCAGTTGTTTGGTAAATAAATTATTGCAGCTGGAAACATTTAAACATCGAAAGAATGGCCATCAAATCCCGAGCGTTCCATTTCTCTTATATGAGCCTGTCCCTGACTTGACCTGGTTGTTGTGCCACGTAGTGCGATGACAGAGTCTTTCTGTCTTCTTCTTTGTAGTGACAGTGTGTCCTTGCAACATCAGGGGGAGCTGCAAAATGGCAGCCAAGCAGCTGCAGGGCATGCCAACCATCCAGTCTGCGGTGGGCACTCTGCTCGGCACGTTTGCGGTCATCGGTCAGTATTCGTTCCATAACATCAAATTTATTGTCAAATACAGATGCTGTTGATGGATTATTAGGTTTTTTTTTTTTTTTTTTTTTTTTTTTGTACTGATTGATTTTTTTTTCAATCAGGAACCATCCTCGTTGTCGTATTTGTGCGACTGTCATACCAGAACCCCAAACAGCCGGGTAACACAAACCAGGAAAGAGTTCCCTTGAAAATGTCCATCTGAACGTGTCCAATGCGCTGATGGAACCGCTCTGCTTACTGAAAGTCATGCTCCAGTTCAAGTTCTGTTGTTGTGTAGAGGATTTGCCACGTCATAACTATGTTTAGCTTTTAAGTTGACCTGTGTTTGAGCTATGATGCTATTTTTTTTTTTTGTTGTATTTCATGTCATTTTAGGTGTCGTTTGCACTTGTGCCTTCTTTACACTGCAAATTTGTCAAATGTAGGAATAGCCACGGTTTCTTTTTCACGTTAGTCCTTGCCTTGTGAAAGAATAGATTGTTGTAAAACCATCATCAGATTAACGGAGAATAAGATTCAACACAAGTTTGTTTGTCATTAGGGTTTTTTTTTTGCTTGTTTATTTGATACCCTGAAAAATAAATAATCAATTAAATAAAACGATTTATCATTCACACATCAGTATTCCTTCATTTACCCCACAGCACTGCCAAAGTGCGCGTAGGCCACATAAATTAGACATACAGTTGTGTTTGAGTTCATTGTTCAATGTGGTTATGGGTAAGATGGAAACCGTTCACGAATATTGCGGCGTATGTGTTAATAGATCCGAATCACTTTCCAGACGGAAAAAGTTCAAAAAGGTGGGGAGTAGTGTGGAAAGGGCGCTTGGGGTTGTTGTGTGACTTGTGCAGGCAGCAAGCGGTGCAGATGTTCTTCATGGGGTGGTTGATGTGTTTTGTAGTTTTCATAATTCTCTGCAGAGCCTTTTTGTCTGCTCCTGAGCGACTCCCGTGTACCACATCAAGAGGCCAGTCAGAACGCTCTCAAACATGCGGCGGTATTTGATGATGGCTTTGGTGGCAGTCAGAATAAAGGAAGGTACTTAGCACGCAGCCTTGTGGGCCACCTCTGCTCATTATTCGGGTGGTGCGTGCCCATGCAAAATAACTAAGGCCTCTTCATCAAAAAGTCTACGTGTTGTGCTATTGTGCAATTGGAGGAACAGCCTGATATTTTGGATGCTCCTGAAAACGGGGCTGTCATCCACAAAAAGCCCTGCATAGATCCCAGGTGACTCCCAAGTGGTGCTGTACAGTGTGGAGGGCATCATCACTTAACCTATTGCTCTTCTATGCCGACCATAGAAGGTCCAGGGTGGGTGGAAGACCCACGAGGCACTTGATGATTACAGGTGTGAATGCCACCAGCCTGTAATCGCTCAGCCCAGTCACTGAAACCTGCTTTGGAAACTGGCACTATGGTAGATGTTTTCAGACACGTGGGGACAGAGCGGTGCAACAGGGATAGAAGCAAATACCTCAGCAGCACGTTGTGGGTGTTGATGCTCTGAAGAGCACATCTCACATTGGCAGTTTGCAGAATGAGTGGCTGGCTGCTGATGGTTAAAGCTGGAGCGACAGTTGCCGCCGCAGCCGCCTCAAAACGGCTGGCGAAATGGTCAAGTTGTTTCTTTCTGCCAAGGAGTCGCTCCTGCTGCTGCTGCTGCTCCAGGCTGCCGATTTGACGCAGATCACGGGTCCGAGCTTTTGAGGTGTTTGTCAGTTTTGCCTTCGCTTTGATCATGAGTGTGGTGGATGCTCAGCTTGTCATTCGTTGCATCTGTCAGCTGTCATGTAAGTTGCGTGCAACAAACAGCTGCTCTAAGCCTTCCTCTTCATCCAATGCATCTTCTGTGTCTCGTACTTGTTGGATAATACAAACTTTATGTTCCCACATTTCCCCCGTTAATATCAACGCAATAGGAACTGGACACTTTTGATGTATAATCACGACTCACCAAATATCCTGACAAAGCTGCTGTTGCCCCGTACAGCCATCGCTTTTTTATAATCGACTATTTATATCCATAGAGGAAAAGAACCTTGAGTGAGATGAGAGGGCAGAGGGGAATTGGACAGTTTGTGGCACGGGATCAAGTTCTAGGAGGCAATGAGCCATGCCGCAGAGAGAAAATGGGCTGAAGGTTGCAATCATATCACGCAGCTTGGAAAAAGAGCTCATCCATCCCATTAGGGATGGACACTGAGGGACAGAAGCAGTGTTCATGTTTCCCCAAGTGACCGCTCTATTTTCCATGACTGATTAACAAATATAATCACCCCCACCCTCTGTTCCCGTCACAGCTGTGGTTATTTTAATCTTTGGTTTCACTTTTTTTTCTTTTTTTTTTTTAAATTCACACTCCCATGACCCACATCTGAACTGGGCCACATGACAGCAAAAAAAAAAAAAAATCGAATCATGAATCCTGCAGTAATAGATTGATGGGTTGCTGGTTGTACATGTAAATAAATGGACATTTATTTTGGGAGGAGGCAATTTATGGGCATAAACAACACGAGAGTAGCCAAATATTTTGGGGAAATGTGTTTATAAGGAAACGTACTCATCATTAACACTGTTTTTATGAAAATACAAACATTTTGATTTCAATTCGAGAGGTGTCAAACTCATTTTTGTCGCAGGCCACTTTGGAGCGACTCTTCCCCTGGAGGGCCATTATGACAGTGAAACCACAAAAACGTTTTTAATCGTCTTATCACATTATTACTTGTACACAACAAATTAATGGACTACTAGTTTTGAAATCAGGTACTCAACTAAAATAGTTTGTTCAATTCTTGTTCAAATGAGCGTAATACGGGTAAGAATATTTGTGCAAAATCTCAATGTTATTTATGACACATGACAATTGAGTTTGACACCAGTGCTCTATGGAGTCCCCCGGCCCCCAAAAAAGCGTGTTGGGGCCATCAAATACTTGAAATGATCAGAATCAGAATCTGATTGGCTTTATTGTCATTGTAAACATGTCACAACCAATTTCGGAGTGCTTCTCTCTCAAGTGCATCCAAAAAACAGTGAATATTATCCACATGTGTGAATGTGAGCGTGAACAGCTGTCTTTTTGTGCCCTGCAATTTAGGCGGTGACCGGTCCAGTCAGCCGAAATAGGTTCTCGCTCACCGGCAGCATAACGATCAGTATGGAAAATGCGATACAATCAAATTTTGGCAAACAGGCAACTGCATGTTGTTGCGCTGAATTAAAATTCAGTCTGAGAAATGTTTACTCATTCCTTGCTGAGACATCTGCAGTCTGGACCTTGAGGTTGCCAAGCAACCACTGTGAACCATATTCATTCAGAGAAATTCTCATCTATTGTTAATTGGACTTGGTTTCACGAGAAATTTGTTTTTGTGACATAAAGAAAAAAAAAAAGAATTAATCTATTTCTCGTTTCTATAGTCTCAAGAGGGGAAATCAAGTGCAAAGCATCGCTTCTGTTTGCGTTTTGATTGCAATTGATTGTGTCATCACATATGATTGTCTTTAATTAATACCGTGCAAGCTTCCCTGGTCTGCCGTCGAACAGAAGCAGCTATCAAGAGAAATGATGGAAGTCTGTTTTTTTTTCCTTAAAACTGAGCTCACCAAAACTTTTCACTTAAAAGGTTCAAAACATTAACATTAGCCCTTGGAACATTCTCAGTTGTTTCGCCGGCGCTTGCTCTTTTGGTCACTTTGACGAAATCGCTTGCCATTTAAGGAGGTCCGAAGGCCCACCCAGGTTTTCTGTGTGAATGACAAATGAGTGTCAGGAATAGCGTTGCAAAACCACATCGCAGTTGCGGAAATTTGCTGAATGAATGAAATCCGCATTTGCTGTAGCTCAACAAATTTGTCCAGACTTTAGGAAATACAGTATAGCGTTAAGAAAGTATATCCGTCTATGGCTTTAAAGCCCCCCAAATAAACCCAATATACAGGCCCTTGAAAAAAAGAAATACTTGGAAATCAGGAGAGAAAAATAAAATTAGCCGTGAATACGCCTCCCCTGTGTGATGGCGTGATTTTGCTGAAAATGGTTTGAACTGCTTGATGAAAGAAATGTATTGACACATGCTGTAACATGCGTCACTGCTGCTATTTCAGGCACTTTGGACCCTGCAATCACTCTTTCACTTCAGACTACAAGACAGGCGGCTGAGAATCGACCATTTACAATCGAGACGCAGCAGGAATCAATGCATGCTAATGCCAAGTGGTTCTGTGACTCTTGTTTGCGCAAGCGCTCCCTTCTCACCTCCAAATCAGCGGCGGATCAGGAGTGAATTGAAATGACCTGCTTAATGTTTTATTACATTTATTTGAAGCAAGGTCGTCGGCAGCACGGGACGGTAAAAACCAAACAGTCGTTCTTCATAAAAACAAATAACATGACCTCAAACCTGTAAAACCGTTAGAATCACCCATTACCCGCCAAAAATTAATTTAACTCAAAAATGATTATTTGGGGAGGAGTAAATCAGTTATCTGCGCAATTAAAAAAAATAAAAAATTAAATCTTGCAGTTTACTTTGTACTGCAGTCTAACACTGCAATTTGCAACGCATCACAATAAAATGTCATGTCAAGTATTGCTTAAAAAAATTATTTTGATCAAAAATAAGATATGAAGCCATATTTAGAAGTAATATTGCACTCATACAAATCAACTGCAGTTGCTTCACATTTTGGCACGCTCCAGTGCAGCGGTGTCAAAGTCATTTTTGTCGTGGGCCACATTTTAGTGACCGTTTCCCTTTGAGGGCCGCTATGGCTGAAATCATATACAGTATAAAACTCAATAATAACGGTTTATTCAACTAATGTTTAAGTTACTGTAATGAGGGGTTTGGCAACAAGAAAATGCTTATAGTATCGCTCTTATTTATTACAAATGAGAATTTGACATTTCGGTCGAGATTTTAGTAAGCATCATGGAAGGGTGACATGTTTGATTTGCCTTCGCGCGCCACATAAAATGATGCGGCGGGCCAGATCTGGCCCTCGGGCCTTGAGTTTGACACGTGTGCTCTAGTGGATGAGAATATAATAATAATAATAATAATACATTACATTTATAAGCGCCTTTCAAAACACTCAAGGACACTTTACAATCAAAACAAGAACAATAAAGCCACAGATAAAATTGTAAATAATAAAAGGAGAGATGAATTTAAACTGAATTTAAATAGTATTTAAATACTATTGAAATAGTTGACGCCGGCAACATCGCCGCCACAAGGAGCACCAGCTGACCCAGCCAGGACGGCCAACACGCCGTGGTCCGCGGATTGGCCGCTATTTCTGCCGCTGTCTCATTGTGGCCGACGGGGGGGCGACCAGAGGGGGTGATGACCCTGGAGCCTTCGAGGTGGAAGCCCCGACGAGATCCACGGCGGATGCACCTCCGGGAAGGACGAGGAGCGACGCCCGGGAAACGGTGCAATGCAGGCGGGGAGCCCGATCACCGGAAGCGGAGCCCAAGAAGGGCTGAGCACCGCAGCAGTCCCCCCACGGGCAGACGGAGGAGCGACAGGACGGTCCACAGCAGCGTAGCCCAGACACAGGCCCCGTCGACCCCCACCACGGGGCACAGAGGGGCGGAGAAGGCACGGAGCACCGTCCGACAGCCGAACAGGCAGGACGCCACGACAGCGCGACCGAGGACAACCGTGCGATGACCGACGGTCCAAAACCACAACGAATTGGGACAGGAGATGAGGGTTTCTCCCATGACGAGAGTAAACCGTAAAAAACCGTAAAACAAACGCTAAAAAGAATAATAGCGGGTGAGCAGCGGCAGCCAGACGCGCCAGCGTTCACTCAACCCGGAAGTGACCCGGAATATAGCCTGTTAGCAAAAGGACAAGGTTGGATTCCTCCGACGGGCTTCTTGAGTGATTATTGATGGCGAAGGCTTCCCCCAACCGCTGTCCACTCTTCTGTGTGTCTTTGGTGTAATCATGCTATTTCAATTTACAACACGTTAAACTTAGTGTAACTGCTTCAAGAAGACGTTTCCATTTTTGTTGCACTACCCAGACAAGCAGACCACACACACAGTCAGACTCGCGGCAAAAATGTCACAGTAATGGCTTCTTTGTTTAATTTCGGTCATTTAAAAACAAAGCGGATTATCACTTGAAATTAAAAATAGATTGGAGAATACTGAGAGCACGCCAATCATTCCATCCGTTTCCGACCACCATTATGACTCATTTTCCCACTGTCACTCAGACATAAAAAGTAACGGCTACAATGAGACACGGCCGCTCCAGCATTTGTAGTAAGAGTGGCTTAGTCTTAAGATGAAATGATAACACCACTGACACCCCCGTCCGCCCCCGCCCCACCTCCACCACCACCCGCCACCTCCCCTGACACCCATCTCTCACACACCGTCCACCGCCATTCGCTCAGTGAACACAAGATGAGACAAGCGGCCTCTGGCATCAGTCATGAGCTCATCCTTGAGCGGGACAAGATCGGCTGTCCTCGACTTGGCAAACTGGCCGTGAAATAACGAAGGCCGGAGAAAGAAATTAGCTCGAGGACGTCAAGTCATTGTGCATTTTGACTCACTACCGCAAATACAAAGTCACTGCATCTCCGATACCATTTTTTTTTTTTTTTTTTTTTTACCAGATCGATATTCACTCTTGATTGCTCACCGATACGACTAGAATGTATGATACAGTACATCAAAATTTAATTTTTAAAAATGACATATAATTGTGAATAAAGACCTTTAAGTCTGTCTGACGCACAAGATGATTCGCCGCAGTGCCGCACCAACTGTGGGCAAGCAAAACATATTCAATGTCAGATTTTTTTTTTTTTTTTTGCCTTAAGTATCGGTGGCTGGTATCAGCAACCTTCACTAGTATCCGATACTTTGAAATTAGGCCGGTATCAGCGTGATTCCGTTACCTGATATACGCTGGGCTGGTCACAGATCACATATCGTAACATCGTAACAAATCCAACAACTATATGAATGTCGGATTGTCTTCAAATTTATCACATGATGATTAGTAATTCAATATTATTGACCATTGTTTTTGGAAGTAGCACATATTTTAAATACAATGTGCTTATCCGAAACCGTGATGGGATGCCACCAAAAGAAAGTTTTGATTGATAAGACGTGAGGTCGCACTGCGGCTATTATGGTGAAAAACTGAAATGTATAATAATGCGGGGCATTAATATTATTTTAAAAGAAGAATTGGGGGCGAGGGTTTGTTGTCATTGTTGTTTTTTTTAAGCACGTAAAACCATGTTTTTCCCGTTGCCAAGCTTCATGTGATTAAAAAGTCAACATAACCAAGGACAACGAAGCAGACACAATGACCCAATGATCAAATAAAGGCCCAGTTGTTCGTTTTTCTATTTTTACAACCTTTGCAACCGCGGAATAGTCAGTCATCATAAAGCCAATCATCGATTCATTGAACCAAGCGAACGCTGATCTGTCTGCATCCCGGAGCTCCATCAGCACTAATTGGACGGAAAGAATCCAAAGGGGAAGATTCAGCAGGCTGTGAACTCGACAGCTGTTATGCCGTTTGTTTTTTGTGATGCAAACTGACCAGCGCCGGAGGCCCTCTGATGACCGTTTTTTTTTTTTTCTTTTTACCGGACGCTGCTTTCGAACGCGGGGCCAAGGGTTGGTCGCACATGTGACCTAATGAACAGTGACTGGAAAGCCTTGCAAGTGGCGCTGTCAACACCGGGACATAAATAAAGCTAAAGATAGGGCAACGCGGCTTCGGCCCGGCCTTCTGGTCAGACGGGGGCTTTTTATAGAACGACTCTGATTTATAAAAGGCGAACGGGGACTATTTTTACCCGGTGGGCTTGTGTGGGCTGAGGGGGGGATAGTGATCTTGGAAACTTGTGATGCGTTTGTGAGCGTGACTGACCCCTTTGACTTGAGCGTGTTGGTGTGGTGGGCTTGGAGATAATGGATGAACCAGGACCTTGTGATGTCCTGGAGGAGGTCCAAGAGAGGGATCGCGTGGGCCTCTCCTTCATGTTAATGTTGATTGGGGGGCGGGGGGGTTGTCTGAGAATGATTCAGTCATCAAGGCTTTTTGTTTTATACTGTCATAAATCTCAAAAGACAAATCCACTGCTCTATGGGCTCTCTTTTCATAGACTGCACAGGAGCAGCAGCGCATCTTGATTTTCGCACCTGTGCAGGACCCGTTGAGCCTGTTTGGGAACTTGGTTCATCTCTCAGCCATGCTGGGCGGGCCGGCATTCGGAGGGTGGCTTTTTGTTGACGCGCCCAGCGCATCGGACATTTTGGCGGCAGAAATGTATGTAAACGTGAAAGCAGCTTGGGAGGGGGGGGGGGGGGGGGGGGGGGGGGGGGTCCGCAAAACAAAAACTTGGAAACACATGAGCAACAATTAACATCCATTTTTAGATTGAATAAAATTTTCACGCGCACACATCTGGAAGATTGGCAACACCAGTTACCAATAGACAGACAAAAAAAAAAATCTGTGGATACAATGTAAATAATAACAATAATAAAAAAACATGAATCTGGAATTTATGTTACTTCTCTTTAAGAAAAACCAACTCATATATCTTGTCTCATTTTCTTTTAATTTTCTACGCATCCTTTGAAAAAGATAAAACAGTTGTCTATTGTTCCTTCGAGGCTGGCATCACTTCCAGTCACACAATTTGATCAAATCGCCACTTTCAGCGCTGAAAATGTCAGGAGCAATAGATTAATGTAGATGAAAAATGTAATGTTCAAACCTTTCAGCTAGATGACACACTATGGGAGTACATCGACCAGGGATGGGCGGCGGTCTGCATTTTGACTGGACATTTGATTAATTTCAGAATTGTTTTTTTCTACAGCCCCCACCCCCCATTTTTTTCTGAAAATGGCAACAAAATATTCATTATGTATATATATTCTTCGTAGAATGGGGTAGGGGGGTCCTGGAAAATTTTGAAAATACTTAAAAGTCAAGTATCTGTCCAGGTACCAGTGGGGGGGGGCACTGGCAGACAGAATCTGAGCTGCGGGATTTCATTCATAAATATAACAACACCGTGCATCACAGCCTTCAAAGGAGAAATCAATTTATGAAAAAGATTATTATTATCTCCATCAAATTTTGGAAATCATCTCACTGGCCACGGCGCAGCAGTGGAGAGGGCAGGGCGGGGGTTAAGTGGGTTGGGAGTCACACATGGACACAAACATTCGGGGTGGAAAGCAGGGTTCAAGTGTCCACTTCAATGAACTATGATCTCCCGAGTCAACTTTACATCATGTAGGTCTGCTTGCAGCCCTTTATAAACATACTTTGCATGCCTCGACCAGCCGCACGACTCGAGCGTATCTGTTTCAAGTTCCATGATGTCAAGGAATACAAAGTTTGCCCGTCACACGCTGCATTTAAAGGGAATAAGATGGACCACTTCAAGTCAGGTTTTTAAAATCCACCCTGCTGCGCCCGCTTTACGGCAATCTGTAAAAATACCAACACAAGGTCAAAACCACCCCTGCGCACACTTTGACTGCACCTCGTGCTCGATTTGTGCTGGCCACAAAAATAGAGCTTTAAGTGTTTTACGAAAAATGGCTGGGCGGCATCAATCTTACATGGATGGGTGAATGGATCGATTGATTGATTGATTGATAGGCTTCAGAATTTTTCCAGTATCTTGCCACCTAAAGAGTCTCTGAGGTCCCTGTCCGCACATCGAGTGTAAAACTGCACCACCATTTTTTTTCTTTTGAAACTGCTTGGAAAATGTGAATTCCCTAGATAACAACTTTTACACTGTTTATTTTTTTTTGCAGTGCCTCCTGGTGCCAATTCCATGACAGAATCAACCGAGAATGTAAATACATCTGACCGTCAAGTCTCTTGACGGTGGATTCATGTATGAAATCTGGAAGCCAAATATCTTTGACAGTGATTTTAAACAGACATGTATGAAATGAATATGCCTTGATGCACTTCTGGGTGCGTTGCTATAGCGACGCCGGAACAAACATGCAAGCTTGGTCTTACTCACTACTCAGGGAGATTTCACGGTTCATTCATGGAAGTCAGTCGAGTTCCCAAAAGACAACGAGACCCACTACCAACATCATGTGCTTCACGGCAGCGTAACCGGACCTGCGTATATTCACACGTCAAGGATCAGGGTGCACTCGTCATACACTCTGAGAGCCCACAATTCAATCAGCGGCGTCTCATCAGTACTTGGAGCGACCAACTGGCCAATGGATCACCTGCAAGGTCACGTTTTGTGAAAGAAACAACCCGTAGATCAAAACGTTGACGGCGGATGAGTTGAGAGTCAAGTACGGAATCGCAGATCGTGACCTTGTCTCCATGAGTCTGGCGCTGTTTCTCGAAATAGACCACCAAGAGACGGACGGGCCCGACGAAACTTATCGATGCGATCTCTGTGATTCATTGTATATAATACGAAGCGGACCAAGGCCCTTGGCTGTCAACTTAACGGCCTTTTCTGTTTATACGCAGCCTGCTGTTAATGCGGCAAGTTGTTATCGCCGTACCTTTAACTTGACCCTGAACATGGCAGAGAACCAAGTCAGCATCCGCAGAGGAAGAGGGGTTGCACGGAAACCAAAGCTTTGCTTTCCTCAACATCCATCCAAACAAAATAGATCCTAAATAAAGGCATCGTAAACGAAAACAGAAACACTTGTCACCAGAAGGATTTTAATGGGTTGGATATTTTTATGAGGTGGTTTTTATTTCCTGACAAGGTGATGCAGATGGATCACGGGCTCAAAGACAAGTAGGGGAGATATGAAAGGGCCGGAGTTTGTGCTTTGTTGCTCTGTTGTTTGTGTCCACGGCAACTGCACAGTGACTGCTTCTCTGCGCTGCCAGATAGAGTCGCTGTCCTTGCCAATTCTGAGAAACCAAGGGGATTCAAAGGAACATTTCTTGAAATCTTTTGCTGAATATTCAATGATACGCTTGTGTTTACAGACACTACCCTCACTTTTGCTGTTTTAAACGCATGATAGTTGTATTACTCTTGAGGAAAAACAATTAATAAAAGACTGAAAAAATCCAGTACAGTATTTCACCATGTATACGATCTTTGTTATACAACGAGCCAGCAACTTGTCTTCTTCTTACGTTGCCCTTCATTGGAACTTTGAATGTTCTTGAATTCAACATACGTTACCAAATATGCTTGCAGGCCTCAATTCAGAAAACAGTGTGAGGTGAAAACGACACGCGATGACCCATTCGTCGTCAATTTTGGTCGCTAAATTGTCTTTGTCATTACAATTATTACATCGTTTTGACCTTAACTATTTGGTCAGAGGTTATAGATAGAAAAGATTGCCCCTACAAGCACAAAGACTGTGCTAAATATACACGTGACTGGTGCTATTTCTGAGGTCTGACAGTAATATCTTGTAACATAGCACATCGATTTGGCCGGCGATGATGAGCGCGGTCGGGTATTCTCAGCCTCAATGAAGCTTCCTGGTGCTATTTCGGTCGGCTTATTTGAGAATGTGTGTTACTTCACGCACGCCCGCTCTCATTCTTTATTGATTAGCATGCTAACAGATTTATTTTTATAGCCGTCAGCATTTAGGTGCTAAGGAAACCGATGCAAACAATAACGTTGATTTGTATAAATCACGCGATAAAAGGAAAAGTGATCATGGCAACGTCAAATGCCATCGAAGGTTTGGGGGGAAAATTTGCCATTTCAATGTTCTTCTGTCGATGGTGAAGACGGTATACATATTGCAGTTTGTGGGAAATAATCGCTTTATAATTCCAATAACCAAATTAATCTTTCCGAAAGTAGACTCACCGTATCCTTATAAAGAGGAGGAGGGCACCATCTACAGGATGGACTCAAGACTGCAGCAATAAACACAGGACGGGATGGTCAATGAAATACAGCATTTATTCGATCTTGCAGCTAAAATGCATATAAATGACTGATTTTCATAGCCTGTTATTATAGTGGTTCCTTCTTTGAAGTCGGAATCATCACTTGCACTCGATCATTTTTAAACAAAAGCCCAATTCCCATCCTGCAAACTCCCGTGACCCTATTCAGGATAAGCAGTGTTGAAAATGGATAGATGGATGCATTTTGTCTGTATCCCCTGGAACAATCTGGCTACTAATTACCTTGAATGCTGCCTTGGGGGCTTTCTCTGCTCTGCAGTTTTTGAGTTTAAACATTTGCTTGAATGTTCATTCATTCATTCATTCATTTTCCGAACCGCTTGATCCTCACTAGGGTCGCGGGGGGTGCTGGAGCCTATCCCAGCCGTCTTCGGGCAGTAGGCGGGGGACACCCTGAATCGGTTGCCAGCCAATCGCAGGGCACACAGAGACGAACAACCATCCACGCTCACATTCACACCTAGGGACAATTTAGAGCAGTCAATCAGCCTACCATGCATGTTTTTGGAATGTGGGAGGAAACCGGAGTACCCGGAGAAAACCCACGCAGGCCCGGGGAGAACATGCAAACTCCACACAGGGAGGCCGGAGCTGGATTCGAACCCGGTACCTCTGCACTGTGAAGTCGACGTGCTAACCACTGGACTACCGGGCGCCCTGCTTGAATGTTGTCCTCTAAAAAAAATAAACAATGTAGACACCAGGTGCAAGGTGCAAGTGTTGCAAACTTAATGGCAGATTTTGACACTCATTTTCACTCAGTTCTCAGTGTTTGATAGGGGGGGGGGTAACATTTTATTTCAACAAACATGACATATTACATAGGATTTCAGACCACTCATGAAATAAATTATGAGGTCCGTTGTTCTCATGTGCTTTAATATATTTATAAACTATTCAATTGCAGCCAACGGTAAGCATTTGCCCATCTATGTAAAGACTATTACCGTCGATAAAATTGCCACTGCTCAACATGCTAGAAGTCAGAATGACTGCAAGGCATGACATACATACATAACATGCTTTGCGGATGGAGTATGCAAATTGCCATGCAAATTCAAAGCAAAACCACTCATGCAAGGTATAATGAAAACATGCAGCAAGTCATTTTAGAGTGGTAAAGGATCCAAAACCACGCACACATGACATTATTGTAGATCCTGGTGAACGGTTGTAGGCCCAGAGACTAGACAGTCAGAGCCAAACAGAGCACTTGAGATAAACAGCACAAATCCAGATCCAGCTGCAGTTGGGATTGCAATGGAAATTATCTATGACCACAGAGACTGGATATGCAGCAGCGACACGCTGGATCAACAAAGCATCATTTGACACCAGGAAGGAGCCACTTTACCACCTAAAAAGAACCGGTAGCTTTCTGGACTTCCCTTTTGCTCGACAGTAGCTGTATGAATGGAGTCTAAATCCTACCTTTTGATTCTTCCGGTCAAGTACTTCAAGTAATTCTGTTGTGCAATAAGTCCCTAAAAGTCACGACAAGAAGTGTTTCTTTTGGCATTAAAGCTGACCAGTAGAACAACTCAAGCAATTGCTATGACAAGTTTCCCTGAGTTACAGGAAAAAAAAAAAATCTGCTCGTGTTATTGCATTCACTGTGTCATCTCCAAATGTTTGCTACGTCGCAAAGATTTGACGTTCCATTAATTGGATGAACGCACTTCCCGGTCTTTCAGAGGTTGAGGAGTCCTGTAGTTGTTTTCCATGTGCATCCTCTGGTCTTCCTCCTCTCCAGTGGCCAGAAGCATTCGGAATTTTCCAAGCTGCAATACAATTGAGATGGTTTGAGAAGCCTCTTTTACGATGAATCGAAGAGCATCGTTTCCCTCAACAAGAAGTTTCATTAAAATTTCTGCGCTGCTTAACAAGGCCACTCAAAGGCGAAAACAACAATGGAGTCATCTCAATTCTTGTCATACCTGTTTTTGGTTCTCGGCCAGAGTAACATTTATTCTCAGCGGGAATTGAATATTTTCTTAAATGTGGTAAGAGCAAGGCAGGGTTTTTTTAGGAGAGGGTAAACAAGACTGTTTAGCTGCAGCTCGAGTTCACTGCTGGTCATACGTAACACTCCTTTCTTGTTTTATATTGCATAATACATACAAATAGGAGCAGAGGCCCTGTGGCATACAAGACGGTGCCTCTGGTGCAGTGAAGGCATAAAATAATGCTTGCATGCCTCGTCAAAACCTTGCCACGAAGCGCTTGTACATTCATCAACATGATCATCTGGAAAGGATCAATGGACTGAGACCGGGAATCATAAATTGTGGGTTTCTGAGGTGACATCCTAGCTTGAGCTAAACTGTGCACACAAATTAACAGAACCTCTCTTTATACCACTTGCCTCCTCCCACAGGAATGAAGTGAGCAAAGATCAACAAAGAGGATGGTCGTCTTTACGAGGGACAGCTTGGAAGGTTAGTCACATAGTCAGCTTAAGGTATCAGCCGCCTGTGAACTTTGTGATTATTTTCAGTGCTAAAGGGGCCCAATGCTAACCTTATGTCAGAGCAATACGAGGAAGTATGTTTTGCTGTTCGAATATAGCACCTCGGCAAACCGTCAAGGTCTAAACTAGACCTGCAGGGAAAAGCCCTCGTAAATTCTCAAGTCTTAGCAGACCGATCCGGTGATGGCGAATTGTAGTTTGCGTAGGAACCAAATTGGACCAAAGCAGATTTCACAACAAACGTCAACAGTGGCTCCCATCTAAATGCTCAAATCTCTGAGGTCTTACAGGTAAATATGAGCATGTTTGTGTAGCTGTCATTTCAACGTAAAAGCCACCGTATGCACATTATTTCTGTTAAAAGGTAATTTTTAAGATTACACCTGTAGTTGCTGGAGCCTGCCCTAGCCATCTTCGAGCAGTCGGCGGGGTACACCCTGAACTGGTTGCCAGCCAATCGCAGGGCACACATAGAGAAACATTCATACTCACAGTCACACCTTGAGACAATTTGGAGTGTTGCATTAACCTGCTATGCATGTTTTTGGAATGTGGGAGGAAACCGGAGTACCCGGAGAAAAGCCACACAGGCACGGGGAGAACATGCAAACTCCAGAGCTCCAGTCACTACTTGCTGTCGATGTAAATCGATGGTGTGGTCGAAGGATCACAGACCTGCCTTTCTGAGACCGTGATCGGCTCCTTCAAGACGATCCAGATGACACTTTCATGTAGTGGGGGTGTGGTTAGTGATCCAAGGTAGGTCCAGTACTGGAGGGTGCTTGGTAGGAGGCACTTGGGGTTGAAACTTTTGAAATCCGTGGCACTCCCCTACGTGGCCAACACAAAACCGAGCAATGCATTTCTTTGACACTTTGGAAGTAGAATGAGCCAGAAACAAGCAAACTCACTTTAAACTTGACCATGTACAGTGTGTCTGTTATCCTGTGGAGCCATCTGTGTTCATCACCAGTCTTGCAACACAGGAACACAAAAAATATTTTCATCTGCAGTATTTCAAAAAGAATGTTTATATTCACACTTGGGCCCCAGGAAACGGGAGGAACTAAAGTGCCTCTCATTTGCATATTTTTCAGTGAAGCCAAGTGTATTAAAACTGACAATCAAGACTTCAGTAGCATCTTAAATTGTTTTATTTCAAACCCATGTTGGTGGCGTGAGAGGGCAAAAATCCCCCCAAAATATTTGCCATTGTACAAACCTGAATCCAATGAAGATAACTACAAAGACAAAATATTTAATGTTTAACCTGATGACTGTTGTTGCATTTTTGGCAAACAGTCTCTCATTTTGAATTGGACGCCTGTAACGGGGTCCAAAAAAAAAACATTCCACAGGTGAAAGGTCAATTGGTAAACAGGTGAGTATCTTCATTGGAATACCATATGGTCAATTCCACAAGCAATCGCAATTTTTTATTTATTTATTTTTTTTATGTGAATCTTACTTACTTACTTCTCCTAAAACTTACTTCTAAAAAGATAGCAAGGACAGTAAGTCCATCGGGGGCTGCTGCTGCCTCCCCAAATGTCTGGTACTTGACTGCATTCCAGTGAACCAAATGAAGCTGGAAGGGGTACATCGACAGAATGGGACATGATTAAGATTTTAGATTGCCATCATCTTGAAAAATGCAAATCAGAGTGAAAAAGACAGCTCTTCAATCGGATTATGATGACCATTAAAGGATTGGTTAGACATTCCTATACATGTGTAATTGTTTGTGACCTACGAAGGATCCTCTCATCCGTACCTTGACATCATTGCATCATGTAATGATGCAATGATGCACGTTCTGAAAAACTGACCTCCGAAGCGTAGCTGCGGCCTGCAACAGTGTGCTCAGAGCCATGGCAGCCCTTTCCGCCCCAATGGAAGTGAAACTGTTTCAGTCTATATGGGTTGTCGAGAGGGCCTCCCTGGATCACTGCAGGAGGACAGGAGTCAACGTGATGTCAACTCTTCAGATACTCCTCTTTGTCAAGGCTTAGAGAGTCGAGACAGCCGTTTTTTTTTCATGGTTTCTCCTCCCCACCCAAAGATTTAGACACAAAAAACAAAATGCAGATGTGAAGTCAAACACTACTGCACAGGGTTAAATGTTCCATTTCTGTCAACAGGCCAACATGGCCATTAATAAATTTCGTGTATATAGCCGTCGCTTTCTGTAGGTATAAAAAGCAGGACTGAAGAGGATTTGACATTTAATAATCTTCAGCAAAAATTTGGCAGTGCTGAAATGCTTTCTCTTTTTATTCTTCTTTCAAATTTACAGCGTCCCCCTGCCCCCCAAAGAAATCATATGATGGTTCAGAGCGGAAGTACCAAAAAAAAAAAAAAATGCAAATTTTTAGCACAATTATTTATGTTTTAATCTGTTTTAGCTGAGCTATGTTTTAAAATCATTGTTTTATTATAATTGCAGCACTCTGGGCCCAATGTCGATGGTCTGTGGCTTTCAACAATAATATACAACATGCTGAAATAGTATGTTGACAACAAATTCATCCACACCCGACAAAGAAAGTCAGCCCGTTTAAGGGATTTGTGACACTTCTTCATGTTGCTGCTGAAAAAAAGCTTCTGTTGTTTTCTCTGCGGACACCACCCATGACATACGGTCCCATACAGTATGTCTACAGTTATCAATGGCAATGATCGGGTGGTATACATGGTCGCATCCACTAACAGCAATATGACCATCACTGAGACCAGCTCAGTTTATGATATTTCTTTTCCTCGAAACAGATACTGTTCACTTCATCACTGACTGTACTGACTGTACCTTCAACCGCAAACCGTATAGCTATGCAATCGCAATTTATGGTCGGTTGCAATATTTTCTTTAATTTCTGACGATAAACAATACTGTCACCCAGCAAAATGATTAGACTCCACAAATTTCTTGAATACTCCTGTCAAGGTTAGATGACTCACTTTGATGAGTCAAAGGACTCAGGCAAAGTGAAGCGCAGATTGGAAAAGACGTAATTTTTGAGTTGGCCATTTGTACAATAAAGGCTGTGAAGAAATCAAATCAAAACAAGACTGTACCGTGTGAACATGTAAAAAATTAACCGAGTAAATAAATCAGCATGTCTGTTTTCTTACCCGAACGGTCATCGGAGTCATCAAAGTCGACCACAACAGAATGCCCGTTGTTGGAGATGTTAATGGAGGAGCAGTGATCATAGTTGAGGAGGATGGCTTGCAGGCTGGGATCATATGAAGCCTGCTTCGGTATGATTTCGATGGGAGACTGCCTGTTTCCCTGGGCAACGGGGAAATCTTTGTGCCATACCGATGGACCTATTTTGAAACAAAGTTCAAGCGAGCAAATAAAGCAATACAGTGTAGAAAATACAAGAAAATAAAATAAATGAAACCATTTACTCTCAATATGCAAGAGATTCAGAAAAAAATAGGACACAGTTCATCCCTTGGTGGTTGGCTAATCTCTTATTGAACCTGACCTGAACCGATCAGGCTCAGCAGCATGACGTGCACCAGTCAAATTCCATCACATGAATGAACATCAATGAACTCGAGCAGCTATACAGGAAGAAAGCAGAGAAGAGATACTCCGGCGTTTTACCGTTTTCTTTACCGTATCCCCAGCTATTGATCGGCATCTTGTGCTTTCAGGATGTGAGATTTGAATCTTGGGATCGGGTCCACACAACCTGGAGTAGGATGAGTCGCAGTAGCTTATGATAAAGACTTGTAACAGGCAGGAGGGGGTTGGGGGGGGTCATTTTTTTTCTCCTGTAGACGCCCCCTACACGCCCACTAAATTAACACCATCCACACGCGTGCGTCTGTCGATGCTTCCACAACCACCGACGTAGAAAGCTTTTATGACGTTATCATCTATGTAACGAGTATTTTAATAAATGAACGTCGATTATTATTATTACTATTATTGTTATTGTTGTTGTTGTATTCTATGCTCTGTGGAGTCGTACCAATTTCGGAATCCATTACGATCAACAATTAAAAAAAAGCATTCTAAGATATACAGTATGAAAGTAAATGCATACATTTGGTGCAAAAGTAACTTGTACTTTTACGCAGGAAATGTCATAAATTCCTAGTTGAAGAAAACATCTTTTATTTTGCACCATATTTAACTTCATGCATACATGAATCGAATTTTCAATTTGAAGTGTGACAGATTTCCATCCCCCACATTTTGTAAGACGAACAACCATTCGCGCTCACAATCACACTTAGGGACTATTTCGAGTGTTCCATTAGGAGTCGTACCAATTTCGGAATCCATTACGATCAACAATTAAAAAAAAGCATTCTAAGATATACAGTATGAAAGTAAATGCATACATTTGGTGCAAAAGTAACTTGTACTTTTACGCAGGAAATGTCATAAATTCCTAGTTGAAGAAAACATCTTTTATTTTGCACCATATTTAACTTCATGCATACATGAATCGAATTTTCAATTTGAAGTGTGACAGATTTCCATCCCCCACATTTTGTAAGACGAACAACCATTCGCGCTCACAATCACACTTAGGGACTATTTCGAGTGTTCCATTAACCTGCCATGCATGTTTTTGGGAGGAAACCGGAGTACTCAGAGAAAACCCACGCAGGGCACGGGGAGAACTTGCAAACTTTACGCAGGGAGGCTGGAGCCGGAAACGAACGCTGCACCTCCGAACTGCGAGGCGGACTTGCTGGCCACCATGCCCCCGCCGTGTTTCAGTTTCGGTGTTTAGAAATAGAATTGCTGCAGTGCGACTGAGTATTTCCATCAATACGTCCTACCTTATGTTATTAAATTATAATCAATATTTTAGTATATTTTATCAATTCTTATTTTTAATATGGTTAACGTTTCGTTTGAATGTACTGAAAATGCGAATATGAATCGTATTGTGTGTCTGTGTGTGTGTGTGTGTGTGTGTGTGTGTGTGTGTGTGTGTGTGTGTGTGCGTGTGTGTGTGCGCGTGTGTCGAATCTGACGTTGAGAAAGTAGATTTGCATTTACCTAGCAGTGACAGATGCAATGGCAGCCACTAAAGCAACCAAAGAACAGAAATACGACAGGCAACTTAGGTAATTCATCTTTGAATGTGGTCCTGTGTGTCGTAATATTATTTTGAAGTTATCTCAATTTCCTAAAAAAGCAACCGCGAAACAAGAGACCGCGCGGAAATGAAGGCGCTAGCATTCGGCGCTTTGCTACGTGCAGCTTCGGCTAACAAAACATTCGATTGGTTGAGTTGATGTTGTTTCGTGTTAGCCGGATACATTTATGTGTATTTAACGTGTGCTTACTACAACCGTCTCCATTCTCCTACTAGCTTAGATGTCAGCTTTTGGACCAGGATTGTATGTCAGAATCAGAATCATCTTTCTTGGCCAAGTATGTTACAATATTAACTGTATTGTCATAACAATACACAAGAAATGTTTCTCTGGTAGTTGCAATCACTGTCGTGCACGGGCGTCAAACAGTGGTCCACGTGTGGTCTAGTACTATAGCAACAGAAGATGCCCTGACAAAACATATTTTTAGGATAATACAGTGATTGGCGTCCGCGAGCAGTGTGCGCAGTCTTCAAGAGAGGACATGATGGTTCTTCTTCCTCGCAATACCAAACCAAATTGTGATGGATGAATACATGCTGTGTGCTGACAGATTGTGGGGGGACCATGGCCAAGAAGCTCTTGAGAATGCCCATATTTGCCTGATCAATGCTACAGCAACTGGGACTGAAATACTGAAAAACCTTGTGCTTCCTGGTAAAATGTTTTTATATTAAAGATTCGGCTCAGTAAGAAATTTGGTTGTTTTCAAATGAAGAGAGTAACGTGCATGTCTTTATCAGGTATTGGAGCGTTCACGATAGTTGATGGTCACACAGTTTCTGGGGAAGATGTAGGACACAAGTAAGACACATTTTAGTTTTTATAATTGTATAAATGTGTGCTACTTTCTGTTTGTCACTATTTTATTTTGTTTTGCAGCTTTTTCCTGAGCCACAACAGCATTGGAAAGGTACATTCTTATGTGTCTTAAGTGTACACACAAATTACTCTATGTTAAATCATTTGATTTACGTCCTTCTATATTTTTTTATGCTGTCAATATGTCAGTGGGTAAAGACGCGAGTGTTTGTGTTGCAGAACAGAGCACAGGCTGCCACAGAGCTTCTCCAAGAACTCAACACTGATGTATCGGGCAACTTTGTTGAGGAGGTTGGAGTTCTTTGTTTTTGTTTGTTTTGAGTGTGATTCATGTGTGCAGATATGAACACGGACAGCAGGTCATAGCACAAAGCTGAGTAGTATGAGGAAAGATTTGAGAAAATGTAAACTTAAAAATAATAATAATAATAATTACTGTGTTATGTTGTTGTTTTTTTTTAATTCAATAACAGCCATGCTTTCTCTTTTGTTGTCCTTCATATTCAGAATCCCGATATGCTCTTGGACAACAATCCAGAGTTCTTCCATCGATTTACCATTGTTATTGGTGTGCAGTTGCCTGAAAGGTATGAAATATCGTAACAATTTCCAGTCACTGTCACAATTACTGCACATGAAGCTAATTAACCATTTTACAAGATCCCTAAATATAATTTATGACCTTTTGTTGTTGTCCATTTAATGAATACATCTCTTTGAAAGATGTTGCAGGCCACTGCATTGCCGTAAAAAAAAAAAAATGTCATTGTGTTTGATTATTATTGTTATTTTTTTACCTGTGGAACAAGTTATATCCTTTTTGACTAAATAAACATTTGTTCACCTTTTTTTCATCTTCTGAAAATTAATAGCACCAGTCTGAGGCTTGGCTCTGTCCTGTGGAGTGCCTCAGTACCGTTCCTGCTTTGTAAAACGTACGGCCTCATTGGCTACATGAGGCTTGCTGTGCAAGAACACACAGGTTGGTAGCTGTTGAGGCACATGCATGAGCACATGGACCTTTCGCCTTTCAACCCAAGCGTGATATTGCAGTTTAGGGACATGAATTGAGTACATAATGACATAAGATAAGTGATGTCTTGCACTGTAAGCATAGTTCTTTTGAACTGTGGCCTCTGCTTTAGATTTTGTCCTTTTTTCACACTCGGCTTCCCCCCACAGTGATTGAATCACACCCCGACAATGCTTTGGAGGACCTGAGGATAGACCAGCCCTTTGCTGAATTCAAGAAGCACATTCAGGCCTATGACCTTGAACGGATGGACAAAAAGGTGCGTATTTTGTAGGATGGTGCACTTTATTATTTTTTCTCTTTTGCTCAATTAATAGTCTTGTTTGCATTTGCTCCGTAGGATCACAGTCACACACCTTGGATAGTCGTCATTGCTAAATGTCTTGAAAAATGGCTCCGTGAGGTACAGTACAGTTCTTGAACAACACAGGTCTTTGTATTTGTTAATGATGTGTAAAAATTGCACGTCGTTGTACTTTTTAGCAAGACTCGCAGCCACCCAGAAATTACAAGGAGAAAGAAGCCTTCAGACAGATTATTCGGGAAGGTATTTGTGCAGAGTCTTTCACTTGGTTGAATCCCCCAGCGGCGCATCCTTGAAAGAGGTGCTCATAACTTCACTTGTTGTCGTTGCGTGTTTTAATTCAGGGATCCTGAAGAACGAGAATGGTGTCCTGGAGTATGAAGAAAACTTTGAGGAAGCCATTAAGAATGTCAATACTGCTTTAAATCCAACCAAGGTATCACATACTATCCTGTACACTACGCTCATTCAATAAATTAATCATCATTAGCGCACTTTTCTGTCGGAACAGTAAGATACAAAACTAAATAGGCAGATACCGCTTGTTTTTTCAGATCCCAAGTGTGATCAAAGACCTCTTCAATGATGATCAATGTAACAACATAACGTCACAGGTTTTTTTTTCCCTCTTGCTCTTCATTAAATTGTTCAAATATTTACGTGCAAACATTTCAGGTAGAATTCAATCAACTGCTATTTGTTGACAGACTCCGCCCTTTTGGCTGATGCTGCGAGCTGTAAAGGAGTTTGTACACAATGAAGGCTGCGGCAGCCTACCTCTGCGGGGGACCATCCCAGATATGATCGCCGACTCGCAGAAGTTTATCAGCCTTCAGAATGTGTAAGGAAATGTGAGGAAAAGAAAATTACAGTCATGGTAAAGCCATGCAATCGTCCCAACGCTTTCACAAAATCATACTTTAGAAATAGCACATTTTATTTTGCTCTCTGCTATTGTGTGAATGCAAAAATGGCAGCCATATCCTGGCAATTTAGCTCCCCCTGGTGTATTGCAACAACATAATGAGGCTCTCTCCAGTGACATTCACAGTAAAGAGTTTCAAAAAAAAAAAAGGACCCAAAAAGGAACTCTCAAGATCTTAAGATAGATTTGCATTATTTTTCATGGAAAAAAGCATACTATGCAATAGGAGAAAAAATCTTACAACCACCCCCCCAACCCAAAATGGAATTAGCATCTTCAGAAAAAATGGTGCCGCTGATCCTAAAATCATAGCATTAAGCTTTTTTTTGTATGTATATGTGCTACATTTGAAGTTGAATGTTTCCTCACAGTTACAGGGAAAAAGCTCTGCAGGATGCGGCATCTGTTGGCAGATACGTTGAAAGTCTGGTACAGTCTGTTGGAATGGTACGCTTTCATCAAAACACCACGACACTTACAAAAAAAAAAAAAAAATCATAGGCACAATTCTCAGTAGACCATAAAAACCGTAAAGAAACAAAACAACATTGCTGAGATTCCTTTTACTCTCTTGTCGGTGCTGTTGGCAGTGGAGTAGCATGACGTGGATGGTCAAATGCTGATAACACATTTGACTGGGGCTTCATCCTGATGCCATGTATTTTTTTTACCCCTAACAGGCACCTGAAAGTATCTCTGAAAAGGACATCCGACTCTTTTGTAAGGAGCACTCACATTTTTGAGATATTGGTTTTAGCATGTTATCAAAGTTCATTGACTAAATATCGTATCCAAACAACGCGCAGTTGAATGTTGAAGTGTGGTTCAACTGATTTTTATCACTGACTACAGCCGATTGACTCTTCCCGCCTGTGTCCGTCCGTGTATGTTGCCATCTAGGCAAGAATGCGTCCTTCTTACGAGTGGTGCGCTGCCGATCTCTAGCAGCAGAGTACAACGTGGACTCAGTCAACAGAGATGAAATCAGTAAGTTGGAGACGCCCTTCCCTGTGATTCCCAATCTCTTCCGTGCCATGAAAGATCATCAATCGTGCCGTGGGAAAATGATCCAATTTCACTCGGTTGGTTCAAGAAAATATATTTTGAAAAAAATTCCAACAAATAATGCATCTTTGTTCATCTATTTATGCCATCGAAGCATTGTGACAGACCGAACAATTCAATGCCTTGCCACTAGATGGCAGAAGATACAATTAACGTGTGTATTCACCTGTAGATTTGTGTCAACAGGCCCACATTTCACAATTAGCCGATTTGTTATTGCTATGTTGTCCTTTGTGTCATCTGTCATTTTCAGTTCATTTGATCCACATATGGTCACATATCAACTATTAGCATTTCTCCGCAGCCTCATGCATGGACAATCCCGATAGCGAAATGGTCTTCTACCTCATGCTTCGAGCCATCGACCGCTTCTACCAGCAGCACTCGCGCTATCCCGGTACTGTGCTTGGGGGGGGAGTAAGTTTTAAGTGATTCCTCTTGGAGACAAGTTTTAAATGCCGTGTTTTTTTTTTTTTTTTAGGAGTGTATAACTATCAAGTAGAAGAGGACATCAGCAAGCTGAAGCTGTGTGTCACCAGCCTCCTGCAGGAGTACAACCTCAACGTCAACATCAAGGATGATTACGTGCACGAGTTGTAAGTCCTCGTTACTTTTTCATATCCAATATATTGGGTGAGTGGCATTAATGGTCATTTTATTTTTTATTTATTTATTTTTTTAATAGCTGTCGATATGGTGCAGCAGAGCCCCATACAGTTTCTGCATTCATGGGAGGTAATATCTAAAGGTGGCCTTAAGTGCGGCGCATCCCGCTCTTATTTGTTTTTCATAATCCTTGCGTCTGTTCAGGTTCAGCCGCGCAAGAAGCCATCAAGATCATCAGCCACCAGTTTGTGCCATTCAACAACACCTTCATCTACAACGCAATGTCACAGACCTCTGCTACTTTACAGCTGTGAGACAGGTACTCATTCTGAACTCGTTCACCGCATCAGAGATGGACATCCGCGGATTTGGATTTGGTCGCTGCTCTTCGGGATGATTTTTCTGTTCAACTATGTGCACTTGAGCGTCAATTTGGCCGAGTTCTTGAAGCGGGAGAGGGGATACATGTAGAACCCTATGCACATTAGATTACATTTAAACTGTTTGATTCGATATTATACTAGTGTCTGCTTGGCTGATACAGGAGGACTTTTTTTTCAAAAAAGAATTTAGAGCCGTTAAACTTTGCTTGTTTTTTCCCAATATTACCCTCATTCATTTGTTTGGGGGTGAACTATTGCTTCAAAGTATGCTCGATTATTATGTGTTACTGTGCAATTAAAGCAACATGTACCGCATTAAAGCATGTCAGAGTTGATCCTGCTTTCCTGCTTTTCAACAGTAGGTAGCACACTTCCATTCACTGCTTCACATTCGGTTCAGACTCAATGGCCACTTCATTAGGTACACTTACGCAGCTCTTTGATCCCAACAGCACCGCCATAGAAGTACATTTGATTTGCTTCTCTTTTATAAAGGTCACTGAGAAGTTGCTCTTGTTTCCGCAGACTTTGGCCGAAAAAATTGTCCAATAGTTATTCTTTTAACGCTCCACCCATTTCTTTGATGTCATTGAGTCATAACTGAAGTCAAGTTTTCGAAATGGACACATAGTTGCTGTCATTTTCAGTCCCGGATGGCTTATTGTAAGATATGCGTGCCTGTTATCTATGAGCAAAATGGAAACGGTTACTTACCGTGCCGTATCATGTCCTTGAAAAAAAGAATGTGTCAAGTGTCGTGAGCAAGCTGCAACAAAAGTACCGGCGAATATTAGCCGCCAATCAAAGATCAGAATCACTCATGTCGGACCACAATAAAACATTGATGTGTCACTATATGGCCTACGGAGTGTAACGTTATTTTGCCAAACATACAAGATCATTATTTGGAAGAGGGGACTTTAGATGTTTTGATGTAACTTCCCTTTTTTTCCTCACTGTGGTTGTTCTGTTTCTACTTAACACAGGTGACCGTTTGTTGTGTCTAGCTGCTACATTTAGACTTGCGATTCCTTTTTAATTATTTATTCATTGTTCAAATATGCTCTTAGGTAACGTTATTGGCAATTTCCTTTGCCAGATTAACTGGAAGGAGGCGGTGTCATCTTTCTGCACATAATTTAGCAATCAGTAGATGCATGTTCGACAGCAAAAAAAAAAAAAAAAAAAAGTAAACCCAAAGAGGACAGCATGGAAGGGAGGCTCGGCAATGTTGACGCTGAATCTGCTTGAAGTGTTGAATTCATTGTAAATTATATAGAATACAAGTCTGCAAAAAGATGAATTGCAAACAAGCTAAAGTCCCCACTGAATACTTCATCTACAAACAAGTTAGAGCAGGGGTGTCAAACTCATTTTGGTTAAGGGCCACTTTGTAGTTACGGCTTCCCTCAGAGTGAAATGAAATGAATGTTTCATCGTCTCATCATATTATGTATTCCTAGTTTTGAAATCAGAAGTCACGGATAATGGTTTGTTCAATAATTGTTCAAATTACAGCAAAAAGGGTAATTTTTTTTCAAAAGAGCAAAATCTCAACGTTACTTATTACAGGTGATAGTTTGAAATTTTGGTCCAGATTTTTAGCAAGAATCATGGAAGCTGACATGATTTGCTTTTGTGGGCCACATAAAATGATGTTGCGGGCCGGATCTGGCCCCCGGGCCTTGAGTTTGACCCAGGTGAGTTAGAGGCATATTTGCATGACCTCTGCAGCATCTAAGGAGATAATATAAATCTGATGGTGTGCAATTAAAAATAAAAGTCATAACTTCATACTTGGATGTTTATACAGTTAAATATAACACTGAGGTGGCTTATTGCGTCTTTTAAGTTTTGGCTTCAACGGTTGTGGCTTTTTGGATGTTTTTATGAGCACGGCGTCCTTTCTTGCATCTGATTAAAATTTAGGGTGAACTTGCAACCGTGTTCTCTTCAAGCAGCGGGAGGAGCAAGTGGATGCCTGTTTGCGCTTGGGGGAGGGGCTGTTAATGCTAAAATCAATCTAAATCAGCGCTACCGCCTGCAAAAGAGCAGCACGGCCGGCGATGATTCTCCCTGGAAGCTCCCAAGCAATAAAAGCAAAGGAAAAGTGGGCAGGAACAAGATGAGTCAGCTGCAAACATCAAGAAGGGTAATGGTGCCATCAAGGTGGTCCCTTTTCTCTGTAGCTTGATGAGGACGAATGGCGGACGATTTTAAAAACGAGTTTACCGATGGCTCATCTGTGCTACTTTCAGCCGTTTGCCTGGCTGTGATCCAAACGAGGTCTGTAGTTGAGCCCTCGCCTCCTCGCGAGGCCCGGGCTGAATGGAAAGCAGCCTGCCAAAGCGCAGCAAAGTGTTCAATGTTTGCTGGGAGACTGCAGGAGGCCGGCATACTTTAAACCTCTCAGGGGTCGGGCCGAGGGCCTCTCCATTCTTCCTCCAAAACAGATGGGGCTGCGACAATGGAATGTGAAAGCACAAACGAAATACCGAGATGAAAACGAAGGATGCAGCTCATTCAAGTCACTCTAAATTCCTTCATTTGACATTATGGTCGAGTGCGTCGGTGTGATTTCGCTATAATGTGCGCGAGTGCAATTTTTCAACCCTAAGTGCAGCATTACATTAGCGGTCGGTCTCTGTGTGACATTTCCGAGACACTTTACAACAATGCAACCTCGACAAGTCTCTCATGGCAGGCCCGCCTCATCCACCTTAATGCCTAAATGCTTTCCAGATGCATTGTTAATCAGCTCATGCAGCCCACAAACATCTCACGATCCAAGGTGTACATGGTTGGAAAAAAAAAAATGGACCTTTTAGTATCAGGAGGACAATCACTACATGCAAAACCCATTCTGAATGAGAAGCAGTGGAGGAGGCGTCGGGGGGTGGGGGCTTTCCTGATTTTCTTGCCTCCAAAAGCAATCCTATGCTAGTGCAGTGATAACGTCTCGGGTGTGCAGACTTTTACAGCATATATACAATAAATAATGCGATATTTCACATTACTTTTTACTTTTATTTACTTTCGATTGGTGTACCTGTACAAAGTACTGTCGAAACACAAGATACCTACACATGATTATCAAAAACAGTCATGTCAAATTGGATACAGTTCAGTTGTGAACAATATCCTTTTTGTAGTGTAAAACAGTTTAGTATTGTTCTTTCTGACTGTTTGAGGTGGAACTGGGTCTGCCACTGTTTTCTACTGTTCCTTCTTGATAGGGGCCCACAGTAGAAGTGACAATGAGAAGAGTTTGCAACTGGCTAAAGGCTGTCTGAGCTTCCACTGGCCGGCCATCCATCCATTCTCTTTACCGCTATTCCTCGCTGGAGCCCATCCTGTTTGACTTTGGGCGAGAGGCAGGGTAAACCCTGAACTGGTCACTGGCAAATTGCAGGTCGCTTCAACTCTGACTTCTATGCTCTTGTGGCACCATATTGCCTCACACAGGATAGTTCGGGTACTCCACCAAATCTCCGGTTTGCAGGATTGTCCTGGTTGGTTGTCTCATCCACTACATAGCTTTTTTTTTTTTTGTCATGTTGAGTCTCTTTCATCAACCCTGTCATACACCTTGTAACCTGATAACATGATAAACTGTCCATTGTGGCAACCACTGTCCCTGAAAGGGTTACATAAAAAAGATTTTGAACTCTGTATCTGGCCAGGTTGTCCCACTCAGGAAAGTGCTTTGCAGTCGTTATTGCTTTCTAACTGGACTGGTTGACATCCCAGATCTACGTTCTAAGTAGACAGCTCGAAGAAATACCTCTCAACTAAAGCTTCGAGTGGGTACAGAGAACCAATCAGCATGTCAGCACGACAACAAATCCGTGTCTCGTAGACATGAAAGCATTGACTTGCATGTTTTTCGGAGAAAATAAATGAGGTTGACGTGAGTGAAAAGTTAGTCAACCTCCCGAAGCGTGCACTCTTAAGACTGTAATGCTTTCACCGTTTAGCCTCGCCAACCCTCCCCACTAAGTCCCTCGGGGGAAAAAAAATCTGGCATTAGTGTAAACCAGACAGACACACTAACGGCAATGTCAACATAACCTACAACTGGTCATCTGGATTCATGTTCAACTCGCTGCTTCGCCTGCAGTGTCAAAAAGTCAGTCTGTCCAGATGGGGTCAGAAATTGACACACTCCCCCCTGAGAAACCATCGTATTGGGTTACACTCAGCCCCGAAACTCCCCACCCCTCACACACACACAAACCAGCACACAGACCATCATTCACATGTTCCCACTGTACACTCTCGGGGGACATAAACAAAGCCACATTAGCTTGATAAATGGTTGCACATACCGTTTCAAAAACATTCACACCGCCGTAATAGATTTCAAACGCTCTCCTTCTTTTAATAGCGCCACTGGAATTCTGTTACCAGCCTACTGAGGATTAGCCCGAACACCTACCATCAAATAAGGAGTTTTTGCTCTGTTTTTCCGCAAGAAGAAGACAACCAACATGCCCGCGATTGTGCCATATCAGCGGCGTTGGTGTTTGTAGGCACAGTCATCTGTGCTGAAAATGTCTGGTTTAAACATAGAGTCCACTATTTTATTGAGTAATTCTTTTTAACCATTTCCTGCGAAACGCTGCTGCCCTTTGTTTGATATCCACATATTCTTTCATTAGCATTAACATGCCAACATTTCTGAAGTACTGCTGAATGTGAGCGTGCGCTCGCTTTGGTACAGAATGATTTACTAGCATTCTCCAGGTGCCATTCTTATCTCTGTCACCCCTCTCTGGCATTTGTCTCGTCACCGAGATCAGTAAGATCCAGGCGCTGGGAATTCAGCCAGCCTGCTTGAAACACACTCTCCCTCAGCATTCTCATTTGTGCACTTCAACAGATCAGATTTTGTGGGGGGTGGGCGGGGTATCTAGCTTGGTATGCCCATAAAGAACGTCTGCACATATACAGCAATCTCCTTTTCATGGTGACTGTAGCACTTTTAACATGGACGACGCAGACTCTAGTGGCTCTTGTGTTTTCTTTGTCTCGTCTCATTTTTCAAGAGGCGCATTAATGAAGACCACCTGTCTGCCTGGTGGAGCCACGGCATTGAAAACATCAAGACGGAGAACTATGTCAACAATGTGAGCCGAGCTTAAGGAAGTTCCAGGTGTCATTTGGGAACTGTGGAAGAATTGCATGATGGATCTCAACGATTGCCCTCCCCGCCGCCCCCTTACGGTTTGCGGTGGCAGTCCAACCAGCGAACGCGTGCGTGTGTTTGAGAGACACCGAGAGTGATGAGCTCCACATGGGAGTGTTTTTGAAGAGGAGACGCTCAGGGTGAATTCCTCAGATAAGTGACACCGAGGTCTCTCGGTTGTGGGCGCACAACCGCCCTACGCGGAGACCCTCGGAAACGTACACTATCACACAGACAAGAGCTCACAGACTCGAGCACGACAGATGAGTATGGAGTATTCGATTCCGCTGTTTGTATTACACAATGTTACGACATGAGTCAGCAAACGTCACTCCTAAGGTGAGCGTCCGTCACGCTCGCTGCGTGTGATACATCAGCTGCATAGACACCGTTCAGATGACGGCATTCTTCAGATTCCTGCCGTGAATGACGCCGGCACCTCTCGTTTTCACAAATTGAATCTGGTGATTGTCATCCTCTGATCTCATTTTGTTTCCACCACAAACCGCCCTCCAAACTGTATAATCAACATGCCTGTGGAAGTGGAAGGAATCCTCAAAAACAGAACACTCGGAGCAGCAATATTGTTCCAGTGCCTTGTGCCCTTGTGGGGGCAGACTAAACATGTTGAGAGCCATAAAAGCAGTTGAGCAGGGGGGAAGAGCCGGTGAGATGTCGAGGAAGTGGAAACCTCAGTAAGGGACTGGAACGCGTATGTTGAGTCTTATCCTCTCGCTATATGGCGAAGGTTCTGCTGGAATAAGATGCGGCCCAATGTCGGGCAGTGTGCAGCAGCAAATGTCGAAGTTAATCAGATGAAAGTAGACACACAGACCAGGACGTTTGCATCACGGCAGTCACGCAGCGTAGACGCATTCCATTATAACACCAGAAAACTAGAAGCAAGCAGCACAGCAAGTCTTTGTAAATAACGGTTGTTGGATTGCATTCTAATTAAGGCGAAAAGCTTTTGTCCGGCAGGCTTGCCAGATTTGTTTAGTTTGTTCATCTGTTCGAGTTAGCGATCTAGTTTTAAGTTTATGGAGGATGTCAAACATTCTAAAAGGATATTACTGATTTAAAACGATCTCTTCCAAGTATATTTATTCCTTTTGGAATTGTTTTAATTTATTTATTTTTTCTTCAATTATTCAATCGTCTTTTTGTGGGCCTAAACATGCACGAAAGCTTTTGTGGCACCTATAGGCAGGGGTGTCAAACTCATTTTTGTCACGGGCCACATTGTAGTTCCGGTTTCCCTTGAGAGAGGGCCCTTATGACTGTGAATTTTGTGAAACCATGTAAATGTTTAACCAAGCTCCACATATTACCTACACAGTGAACAGCAAATTGATGGATAACGAGTTTGAAAATCGGAAGTCAATCATAATGGCTTATTCACTCATCGTTATTATAGATTACATATGACAATTTGAAATGTTGGTTCCGACTTTAGCAATCATCATGGAAGTTGACATGATTGATTTGCTTTCGCGGGCCACATAAAATGATGTAGTGGGCCAGATCTGGCCCCCGGGCCTTGACTTTGACACCTGTGTTTTAAGGGCTAGGCAGTTACTGGCAGATTTTTGCTCTTCATGATATAGGACTAGAATAAAAAAAAAAATCCATATATCCATTTTAAATTTGCCAGCTCCATTCTCTGTCTCTCCCACTGTTGTGTATACAGATTAAAATAGTGTGTTAAAAATCAATGTGTTTTTTTTTTTTTTTTTTTAAATCACCGAGAGCACTTGGGCATTTTTACAATAATATGAATAACATGAACGCATTGCCTTGCATGTGCACAATCTTCCGAAGCCTGCGTGCCGGGGGGGTCACCGCAAAGTCAGCAGGTCCTGTAACTGCGCAGCAAATTTTTGAAGGATAAAGGCTGTGTTATGCTTTGGAACGACGTTTATTGGGAACCTTCGCGGGAGGTTCAGTTCATCCACACGTGCCCGAGCACAACATCGGGGCATCCCTCCAGCCCTCTCATGCTTCCTCTCCGATTTCCACTGAGCATCAGCTGAGTTGGCTTTTTTTGCTGCAGAGGGAAGCGCTTTCTCTTTCTTTGCCTCTGTCGTGTCACGGGGAGTTTGGAGTGATGGAGCCTTGACCCGCTTTTCCTGACGGCGCAGCATCACAAATTCATAACGTGCGGTCTCAGCCACCTCCCAGTGCTGAGTCATTCAGCTTATCCTACCCCGTATTAGGTCGCGCTAAGAAGACCACTGGGGCCATCTTGGCGGACGAGAGCAGCCAGACGTTCTGTTTATCCTTCAAAATTTACAGTCTAATCCAAAATGTTTATTAGTTCGGTTGTTTGTCTTTCCTTTCCACACGAGGAGCTGTGACTGCGCAGAAAACGGAGAATAGGCATCAGACGTTTTTATTTTTAAAGCTCTTCCTTCCACAAAAAAGACTTCTGCTCGAAGTTTGTTTGGAGTAACACTATAGGTTATAGTTTTCTACATGAGATGAGTGTCCACGGTGACTCGAACATACGGTACATCATCTTGTCAATGGTTGTCATGACCTCGATGATCGAAAACTGCTTTGTCGAATCATTACCTTTTTTTTTTTTCCACTGTAAAAAATGTGTAACCTTTGCCACTGAAGGGCAATAGCTCTCCTCATGAAAACCATGCCCCCCCCACCCCACCCCAAAATAAAGTGGGTGAAATATCCCATGGATACCAAAACGTAATCCATGGACAGCTTTGAAAAACAGATAAAAGACCGAGCCAGCAACACGCTTTTGGTGTCGACGCCGTGTTGCATCAGAGAGAGTGCTCTGCTCTACATTTTCCAAAGCAATCACCAAAGCTCTTACAAAAGTCTGGCGGGGGGGGTGAAGGAGACCGAGTGGGGTGGGGGGTGGGCGACTTGCATGTTTGAACCGTAAGCGGAGAGTACAAAGCAGCAAGGAGCTGCCAGTCCCTGTTAGGTGGACATATGGCAATGCCGTGGCCTGGGGCGTCATTTGGGGAGGGGCGATTGTATGCCTTTGCGTTTCATTTTGTGTGTTTGCATGTGTGTGTGTGTGTGTGTTTTGCTATGAATCTGTGACAAAGTTAAGGGGTTTAATGAGGCATGCAGGGGGTTAAGCAACAGAAGGAGGTCCCGGCACTCGCCCAGCGCATCGGAGGGAGGAGTCGGTTTGAAGTCCTCGTTGCCCTGACACAATGAGCGCCCCTCCCCACTTGTCTCTCATCTCCACTTTCAGTTATTTCGTTTCCTGCCTTCACGTCAATTTTTATTCCTTGGAGACATTGCTACCCACAGATCTCAGCACAATTACAAAACACACACACACACACACACACACACACACACACAAAAGGATGCTAGCGCAACAACACGACAAAAAATTGGTGTCAATTTCTCTCTCAATAAAACCCAGGATGTCCGTCTTAGTTTGATCTTGACCTAAACTTATATTAAGAAGCCCCCCCCCATTTTCTTTGATAATCTCTAATTTCCTGATTTGTTCCAACCACGCACCATTTTAATGAACGTAACGTTGTCCGTTTCTTTCTCCTCAAAAATGTCAACGCGACGGCACGACCAGAAAAGCTGAGATGCTGATCTGTCAAGGCACTTTAGAGTCCTCCACAGTTAAACGCATGTTGGCATGACAACAAACAAGCACACAGAGAACACTCGACGGCTGATTTGAAACAATATTCCGGTTCGTTAGATAATAAACTTTATCTGCCCAAGTGGTCGTGACTTTGCCGTTTTTGTCGGTTTCGCATGAGCATTTCTGGGCTGCGTTTACTGAGTCATTCTCCCCAGCTTTACGCTGCGCTGACAAATCAGCTTTTGCGCCGACATTTAAACTCATTCACTACCAAGGACGTTTTTAAACGTCTTTTCAGACTTGGTCCAGAATTGGCTGGTACTGAATGAGTTAAGTTGCCCCCCCAAATATTCATACCTTATGTTTATTTCAACGAATGCTTCATCCGGCGACTCGTTTTTCATGTGTCCCGCGACATCTGGACTGTGTGTGAAATGCTCGAAGAGGCTATTTTGAGTTGGCTGGTGAGAAAGATGCTTTCTCACCAGCCTGTCACACAGCCTGGGAGTCCTCCTACTACTCTTGGAATTGTCACTTTGCATTTGAATACAAACTACTATTTATCCGTCATATGTATGTATTCAAAGAATGCATGGTGGCCTATTACTAATTGTGTGTCTACTTTTGTGAGGTGGGAGCCTGTCAGGTATGTTTTTGGAAGGCGGGAGGAAACTGCTGGAGTACCCGGAGAAAAGACCGAGGCGAGATTCAAACCCCGAATTGTGCGGCAGTACTGGACACAAAGGTCGCAATCTTTCTGCAACTTCCTTTTTCCGTCGTGCCGTGTTTTCATTCCATCGGTCGTTATTGAGCCTCCCCCTTCTCAGCGTGTATCGGAGGTTGTATCATTTCAAGTATAAATAATTCACCAGGGCTTGCGCTGCCAGTACATAGCGGTTCGTCTTCAAAGCAAGCAGCAGCTTTGTCACTAGAGGAAGAGTGAAGGTCATCTCATCTCTCTCTGCCGTTGGACACTCCTCCGCAGTTAGGATGACTGCAGCTGCAACAATGTACCATAGGAATGCTGTTCAGTAGACGCTGTGAATGACTTGCCTTTTTGGGCTAAAACAGCGCCGATGCAACTCGATGGCTTGATATGCAAAAAGTCATCTGATGACAAATTTTAGGGCCTTTCTGTGCAGACATTTAAACTGTAGCAGATGTGCTAGCCCACTCATCCAAAATCTGCTCCCCAGCAATATATGAATGCTCACAAAAATTAGTCCAACTCATCTATTAGCATTGCTGTCATCCATAATAACAATGAATGTAAGGCTCCATGTTTCATTTGCTATTTGAGGCCTTGGAGGCTTGATCAAAGCGACTGTACACAGAAACTGCAAAAAAAAAAAAAAAGTATACTCACGATAGCTGCAAGTGTTTATTGATCAATCACATCCTCAAATTTGAGCAAAAACAATTCAGTGATTGTGTGGTATATAAAAAAAAGTCTTGTTTGGGGAGAAAAAAAATTATACTGCTAAATTTGCAATGCTAACATGCTAGCTATGATGGCTATACCTGCAACTCAAAATTGACATTTTCTAAGAATTAAAAAATATATATATCGGTAAAATTCCTCCGATGTGGCCCAGCATGCTGTCGAAAAGACTCTTTACTCGTATTACTCACGCAGTGCACAGAAAATGAGCAGCTATAAAGTGCCCAGTCAGCGCAGCAGCTGCATCAGCAGAGCGAGACAGAACAGAAAGCAGTGTCTTTGTTTGCTTGTGTGTGTGTGTGTGTGTGTGTGTGTGTGTGTGTGTGTGTGTGTGTGTGTGTGTGTGTGTGTGTGTGTGTGTGTGCGCGCGCGTGCGCTTGTGTGCGTGCATTTGTGTTAAGAGAAGGAGCACATGTGAGGAGTTAAGGGTGATGGGGATCTTGGAGCAGACAAAGAGGGAATCACAGCTACACTCTGCGTCCATTAGACCAACCCCATGGATCAATATTGATCATCACTCCCACAAGCTTGTCCTAAGAGGCTTCCTCCTGCCGTGGTTCGATGACAGAGCATTAGTCCAAATGGACTCGGGGGGTGTGAACGTGAAGCGCAGCCCTCCCCCCCCCAAAAAAAGAAGGCGAAAACGAGGAATAAAGCCGTTTCAAGGAATTGGGCGCAAAGTGGGGGCAAGGCAAAAAGGCTGGTAATGTGGACAATGAGGCACGCCCTGAAAATGATTCACTCACTCAGCTGATGTCTTCCAGCCTTGTCGCATACTCAGTGGCCCCCACCCCCGCTTCCCCGACTCACTCTTTTATTTGAACAAATATAAAGGGAAAGAGAGGAAGTCTTTGCTAAGCCTTCATCCAAAAATCTTGCAGTGCATGCGTGATCGCGCGCACGCGCGCGCGCGCGCGTGTGTGTGTGTGTGTGTGTGTGTGTGCTGTGTCTGCTGTTTAGTGTTTGGTTTTGGCCTTGCCATCTGTGTGTTTGCTCGTACGTTTCTCTCTGACGCCCTCCTGATTTGAAAAAACAAAAAAACGATCAGCTGTGACTGTAGACTGGCCACCAGAATCTTAAGTACCGGGGGGAAGTGGAACCAGGAAGTCGCCGACATTTTCAGTCCAATCCTTCTACCCTCGCACGTTCACATCCAGATCCAGATCCGGATACCATAACATTCCTTCCCTGAAGAGTTGTTTATCATCCATCATCTGGATAGGGGGAAGGTGTGTCAATTCAATATTGCTTCGGAGAAGACTGCCAAGAGCTTCAGTGCAATTTTTTTTTTTTTTTTGGACTCTTTTCAGGCAGATTTTACATGCTCCGTAAAAATGTCATGTCTGGTCAAACGCGTTGCAAACACTTGGCCATTCAAGCTACAGGAAGTAAAATGGAAGAACATATGGAGTCAATCCCAACTAAGGTATATGATGGAGCTGAGTGTGGGCCAGCTCTTCCCCAGCAAACACATCTTAGCATGGCGTGGAACTGTTTGGGGCCTTCCTCAAACAAATATTGAATTTTGATCAAACAAACTATTTCGACGAAGGGGAACGAGACGTTCTCCTCTTTACTCTCTTGATTCATACTCCTTACTTTTTTCCATACAAAGTACTCCTAATCTTGTCTGTACAGAATCATCACAATTTATTTCGCTATGAACACTCAAATATGTCACTCACTCACTCATTCACTCACCGGGGAAATTTTGTGACTCGGACATTCCGGTGCAATTTCGAATCAGAATTGCAGATCCACATTCTTGTGGTTCACTATTTGTCAGCCATTCCGACATGAACGCTGAATTTCGACATGACTGTGTGACGCGCGTGGCAATGGATACACTGAAGCTATTGTTCCTTCATATTGTCAGGAATTTTCCAGGGGACATGAGGTTAAAATTATTGTTCATTAATGTTGGTTTACCCCCGTTTGGCGTCTATTCCCTATTGTGACTCGATTATACATTGTCAGGGAATCAATCATTACAGCATTCTAACGACGAGCGTGTTAAAAGGACATCGACATCGGTGCGGAAAGATACGTACTGTGCGTCAATCGCGTTGCCGGTACCCTCCAGTTGAAGGAAGTCGCAATGGTCACCGGCATGACTTGAAATTGACCAGGTATTCTGGTTTTCTCCCACTTTCACTCAAAATCAACTGGGATAGGCACCAGGTTCTCCCACCTCAGAAAAAAAAAATATCTGTCAACTTTAAATACTCTTCCATCCAAAAAAAAAAAAAAAAGTTTCAAAGAATCCCCAGTGGTTTGGTATCCTCGATGACTTCATCATCAAATGTCTGCTTTGGATTTAGTTCAAGGCTCTTTGAAATTTTTTTTTTTAGCTAACGCCCGCAGGCTGAGAAAGAAGCTGGAACACAGTCTATGCTTTGTGCGGGCCTTTGCATATAGAGCGCATAGTGTTGGGGTAACCAGGCAGTGCAGCTGGCCTTTTGGCCTTTCACAGCAGCTACTTTAAATCAAGAGCCAAAAGGACAAGAGCGCCGTTCACCCATTTAAAAAGACATTGAGAGAAACCAGAGAAAGGAAATGTAGGGATTAGTTGTTTTCGATCAAATCTAAGACTGTTGACTGCTTTTATGAAAGCGCCGGCGATCGTTTTTGCAGTCGTTTATGTTTACATACTCGAAAAAATAATCATTTTACAAATGCTAGCATAGCTAGAAAGAGAGAAGGACAAAATGTTAGCAAGTTCTTCCTCCCCAGCCCCCATGAAAACCTTCTCCACAACATTCCTTTCATAAATATGCAGCACCGGAGGTTGTTTTTTTTTTTTTTTTTTTTTTTTTTAAGCAACTGGAGAGAGCTGCTATGTGGATCGGCCTGGAAAAAAAAAAAAAAAAAGCTATGGAAGGTTTTCATGATCCCTATCAGATCTCCTATATGCTTTGACCCACGGTCCGGTAGTTTGTTCAAGGTTGGGTGACCACCCCTCTCCTCCCACCTCTCTTCCGCTTCTCACACACACAGACACA
>NW_017805496.1:1831874-1837676 GCF_001891065.2 Hippocampus comes | reverse complement strand
CGCCCGCCCCCACCGCACCCTACGCGCGCACACCCGAGGCAGAAAAGTTTACACACACACACACACACACACACACACACACACACACACGCATACATGTGCGCCCGCCTCCCAACTGTCCACACACGAGCGTCCGCACACACACGCGCCAGGCGAGTTTCATTCACTCCCTTGTGCTAATGCGTGTACGTCTATGTGACAAAAGACTCTGGGACCTCTGACGACGGTGTGAACAACGGCTCAGGAATTATCCTGAAACACCGCAATCATGGTTAAGACAAAAACATGCACATCATAGCAATCTAATGACTCATTTAAATCTGATATCGTGTGAACGTGCCAGAAGTGGAGCTCCAACTGTCCTTTCTGGCTCCGTGAAGCATCAGAGTGGTGTCTTTCATCACGAAAATGCCCCCTCCCACCCGCCGGCTCTTTACTCTAGCTAGCATTTTTGTCCCGTCGCCATTACATCCATACCAGTACGGAGCTGTGAGCTGCCTTCATTAAAAAGGAGCGCTAGCTAGAGGCATGGTGAGACACAAGGTGCGTCCGAATATTTCCATGGCTGGTATCACACACACACGTGTATTTCACACCTAAACTAGAAACGGAGTTTTCTATTGGGACAAGTACAAAGTGCCCGCGTGCTCGCAATGTCATAAGCACCCAAACTACCTGGTGCAGAAGAACATCGGTGTGTTGGAGCAACCTCCCGACTCATCCGACCAAGCTTGGGGTGGCTCATCGAGACACGTTTCACAGCCCTGACAACAAAGCTGTGGAGGATCCCGGGAGAGAGTGTCTGAATGCAAGGCGGAAACTCGGGTGCGAGCATTAAGACTCCAAAAGGATTCTTTTCAAGGCAACAACTTGTTCTTTGTAGTTTGAATTTCAACTCGATCTGCTGTGACGGCAGTCCTGAAACTTTTCTGACACGCATCCTACAAGAATGAAGACTATGCAGGCAAAATAAACCGGTAATGTGAAATCCGCAGGTTTTCCACAAGTACTCTGCACGCAGAACAATTGCAACGTGGACTTCATCAAAAAAAAAAAATAAAAATAAATGTGGTTCCACGCATGCAAGCCTGTTTTAATAGTTTATCACGAAATATTAGGTTGGTGCAATATTTTGGTGTTGAACACTTTTTTGTGAGACCAAATATTAAATAAAGGTGAGTGAGAAGTCAGCGCTCAATCGGCAGCTGTGTTGCGCAAGCCAAAATATTTGCAGTGAGCAGGGACCTGCAGGACATTGCTCTCCTTTATCAGCCAAAATCGAACCTGCCTTGCAGCTAGTAAGGTCGCCGTTGTCACCAAGTGCAAGAAAAACGTTGGAGTGTATTTTATCCCGTTTTAGTTGTTCTGCATCTGCTTATTCAGTCATCACGCACAAGAGATTTGTTGGAATGAATTTTCATTCCATTCCCCGACGCAAGAGTTAATCACGTTGAACGCCGCGAAGTGCACGGAATGACGAGACGTTCACTGTGGGCTATGACAATCTCTTTATTTCTCCGTTCACTCGTTTTAAATTCAACACATCTCACAAGTCTCATTTGTTATAAAAGGCCAAAAACATTGCACATAATAGAAAGAATATATGAAAGTCAGCTAATATTGCCATATTCATCGGGCTCACACACAAAAACAGATTTCATCACTTCACTCGTTAATAACATGTCTATCGTTCGTCCGGTGGGTTTTTTTCGGTGGGGTTCAACTGTTTTTGAGTCACCGCTCAAATTCTAAACACAAGTTTGTCCTTGTACTTTCATAACAACCGCTATCTAGCCAAGCTCTGTCTATCATCATGCGACTGTCTTTTTTTTGTTTTGTTTTTTTAACTCAAAACAAATATCATTGCCCGAGTTACCATGAAAAACACCACCTGTGATCAGCGACATTTCTGAAACCCTCGCCGCTTTTGTGATTCCTTGACGCCTTTCTCACACATCGTTGGAAGATTTGCCCAAAATTAACATGAAGTCGGAAAGATCAGACTTCCTGTGTGAGCTCAGTATTCAGAGCCTCCGCCATGTCGCCGGCGGCCTCGGGGGCATGGTGGTGGACATCCCCGCTCAGGCTAACGTCCGCTTTCAGTTCAAAGTCACTCAGCTTCTTGACGGGGGACTCCGCTGACTTCTCGATACCATTAACGCATTCCTCCGCGTGTGTTGAGACCGGGCGCTCTCCGTTCATGGCCGGAAAAGCTGCTACTTCCGTCAGCTCCTCCGGAAGAGGCGAGCTCTCTGCGTCGCCGTTCTCCAGCTGTGTTTCGACCGCACTGTCTGGGCAAGGCACATCTTCCATGGAAGCTTCGGCTATCGCGTCGGATTCTGCGAGTTCTTCTGTGTCCGGTTCGGCTGGCTCATGGTTTGAAGGCATACGTTTTTCGTGGATTTCCTCGGCATCGTCAGTCTTGTGTTCTGTGTTGTCATCTGCGGCCGGCGTTGGACCAGGCTCATCTTCTTGGTCTTGTTCCTCAGCTTGGGGCTCCTGTGTGTCAATCTCTTGTTCGGGCTCTGGTTCAGTCACTGATTCTGGCTCAGGCTCTGTTACCTGCTCTGGTTTGGTCTGCAAAATTGTCGCTTGCTCTATTTCTGGCTCAGCGAATGGTTCGAGTTCCTGAGCGAATGGAGGTTGGGCTGTCTCCTCCAAATCGGCCTCTGTCTCGGTAACAGTCACTGGAATGGATTCTGGCTCTGTGAGGGCCTCCTCTGGACTGACGGGAACAACCTCTACTTCTGTCACAGTTTCTTGAACTCTGGGAGGTTCTTCAACGGGTTCGGGTGCAGCTGCAGACTCTACTTCTGTCTCCGTCGGTTCTTTGACCGTGGCGTCTTCTGGTAACGGCGATGCTGCTTCGGAAACTGCAGCGGGTTCTTCTGGAACTGGAACTGGCATATCTGGTGCTGCAGTCGGTTCTTCTACTGCAGCTGCTACCTTGAGAAGTGGAGTTGTTTCCTTTGCGAGTACCCCTGGTTCCTCTGGTACTGAAGCCACTTCTTCTGGTGCTGCAGATAATTCCGCTGTAGGCGGTTCCTCTGGTGCTGCTTGTTCTTCTGGAACTGGAGCAGCCTCTTCTTTGAGTACAACGAGTTCCGTTACTGGAGCTATTTCTTCCTTGACAATGTCCGGTTGTTCTGCAACGGAAGCCGCTTCTTCATTGGTTATGACTGGTTCGACTGGAACCGGTGCTGCTTCTTCCTTGACTGGGACCGGTTCGTCTGGAACCGGAGCTGCTTCTTCTTCGGCAGGGACTGGTTCTTCTGGTACTGGGGCTTCCACTGGAGCTTGTTCCTCAGGTGGAGTGGAATTGGGCTCTTCAGGGGCTTTGACTGCCGCCTCCTCCGATCCAGTAGCTTCCTCTTCCGCATTGCCGGATTCGGGTGTGACATGAGCTTCCGCGGGTGCTGCCGCATCCTCCCCTTTACCGGACTCTTCGGCACTTGCAGCTGGTGCTGCAGCCTCATCCTTTTTGTCTTTAGGATCACTCACATCGTAGCCCTTCTTCTTTTTGCTCAGTTTCCCTCCCATGGTGTCACCTAAAAGATGTGATAAAGGTTAAGACGTTGCATATCCTTGGAACATGTCATAATTGGATTTTAAGTAAACGAACCCATGGCAAGACTGGGATAATCACATTCATTTCCACTGGTAAATTAGATCATTCAATTCCCCTGATTAACATGACTTTATACACAAGATCCTCTTAATGTAAAACCCGTGACCGTACTAGCATGAGACAAGAAGCGTTTCATGACATACTGTATTTTGAAATGGGACGTTAGAATATTGTTTTATTCTGAAAGGGGGGGAAAAAGTTGCATTTCGTTGTGTACCAACTGCATGTCCCAGTAATTGAAAAGATTGACCAGATGAAAATGTTCTCTTCACAACTGGCATTTAGCTGTGAGAAATAAATAGAATCGGAGCCAAGTCACTCAAATCTTCTTGGTTGCTAAAAATGTCGGCTTTATAATTTTACATGTAAAAGTTCAATGTATTTTCTTCGAACCTGTTTGCCACCAAAAGAAAAAAAAAGTTACATAGGAAGCGAACTCCTACAACTTCACCACAATTTTTTTTTCTTGGAGGTACTTTGGTCCTACACCTACTACAGGGACGTTTGTATTGATGGCTTTTTTGACATTTGCATCATTGTGGTTGTACGAGAACATTCTTCATTGCTTCTTTATGCCGACACATATTTTGTAACATATCACAATCTTTTTTTTTTGTCAGTGAGGACTATACAAGATAAACAGTCTGTATGGGGAATGAACAGTCAATGAGGATGTATCAAAGGCAGCAGCTGATTACCACACAATTGGACTTCCTGTCTGAGTTAACAAAAAAAGGAGAACTACGTGTTCACTTCCAATTTACTGGCTGTATTTCATCTGAGTTCGAGAAGAAACCAATCTGTTTGAAAATGTGCTATTGCTTCAGATGATCGTGTTATAAAGGCAACATATTCAATTCGATGTGAATATTCACGCCAAAGATGGCAATATCGTGCAACCATCCTTTTATGTGACCAAAAAAATTAAATTAAATAAAGGAACTGGCAAAGATGACACATGGAGACCCAGGTGAGGGCAACTTGAGGGTATGGGCACCAAAAGTCAAGGACCAGGGAACTGTCCATAGTGCTGCATGAGAGCGATCAAGCCGCCCCGTGGCCGAACAGAACCGTGCTGGGATTGGCTGCAAAATCCAGATCACCTTGGACCACTCCCCACTACGCCATTTCAGCAAAACTGTCTCGCGTCTGCTTTCAAACCATCCAAGTTCATTTCACTGTATTATTTGCCGGTCTCCGCTTTCAATCATGTGATTAAAAATAGTTCACGTTCTGTTGATAGAGCACACGCAGCTTTTGGAAAATTGTATCGAGTAAGCAACAGGACTAATGTGCCGCAGACCTCTTTGGACGACATTTGGCTCAAGATGAATGCAAAGATTGAAGCAGCATGCGTCTGTCCTCGCAACTAAAAGCGAAACTGCGTTTCGACGACGAACCGGTCGAGTAATATGGAATTTGGAGATAAGACTGTGCACTTTCCAACCACTGTCCATCCCCCACCTTAACACACCAACGCCTCTCTGTCGCTTGCTGTGCTCTTTTTGTTCACAGGTTTGGGGGGGGTGTCTTTTCAAAAACCTTATTCAGCAAAAACGGTAGTCCTCCGGTGGATAACCAAGGAGAAACTTGAGAACTTTGTTCCGCTTTCTCTTTTGTGCATTTTTAATTCATTGGATGGCCTACTTTAAAAAAAAAAAAATCTGAACTGCTGCCGGTAAAGACGCACCAGCGCACACAGGCTGAACCATGGAAAGGAAAAGAAAAGAAAAAAAAACCCTCCCAGGCGTTATTATTGAAATAGAAACGCATTAGCATAATTAGAGAAAAGGAATGGCGAGAACAATAGAGGACAGCCGCACAGAGGAACGAGTACTTTCATTTTTTTCTTTTTCTCTCTCCGCTTTCCATTGAGAAAATAAAAAAAAAAGCCGACGCATCTCGAATTGAACAAAACAACGCATTTTCAAAAACAAACGCATCGTTTTGACCGACCTGTATGTGTGGAGCGCGCTCAGTCGGTCCCCAGACTCCGCTTGAATGTGATAATGGAGGGCGAAAGCCTTGCAAGTGACAGCTGCGGATTCCAGGCTTGCTCTGCGAGGGTGCAGTGTGGCTCTGAGGAGTGCCCCTCAGACATCTGTCGCTATCACAATGCAGCCTGGCCCACCAGGGCTCCCACTGCAATCTATACCTTCCCGAATTTAACCCCT
>NW_017805496.1:1809364-1828746 GCF_001891065.2 Hippocampus comes | reverse complement strand
TCCGCTGCACAAGTAGCCGACTAATAACGTCTAGTAGTAAGTACATCTGGGGAACAACGAGGATGATAACGAGGCAGCAGTGTAAAATTCGCAAGAAGAAAATATGAAAAATCATCAGGGGTCCCCCCCTAGAGGAGTGTCATCGTCAGATAAATTATGCCTGGGAGGTATCATGCCGGTGAAATCCCAATTGCTGTCCCCGCCCCCCTCTCCGCTGCACAAGTAGCCGACTAATAACGTCTAGTAGTAAGTACATCTGGGGAACAACGAGGATGATAACGAGGCAGCAGTGTAAAATTCGCAAGAAGAAAATATGAAAAATCATCAGGGGTCCCCCCCTAGAGGAGTGTCATCGTCAGATAAATTATGCCTGGGAGGTATCATGCCGGTGAAATCCCAATTGCTGTGTAAACTAACAGTGACAGTGATAATTGCAACATATTTCACATCGCTGGAATGCGCAATGTGTTAGAAGTATAAATCGTGACAAAATATGGGGGCTGTATAAGATAAGGAGGATGTTAGTTGGGGCACGGGGTGATTAAGGAAGGACACGATTGCTTTACAGCAGCAGATTACTTTAAATCTTTGGAAAACTTCTCATTAAATGACAAAAACAACCCTCATAATGTCTGAACTATTTGGCTGCGCCCCCCAGCCCCTCCAAAAAACGGGTTTGGCAAAGATCACGTATGTCCCCGAGTTGAATCAGTTACATGGATCAAATAATTGATTTGACACGGTATAAATGTTTTTGCTAGATTTGTGCACATTTTGCTTTGTTTTCTGTGAAACGTTCCTGGTCGATAAAAAGCAGTCAGGGATTATTTTTAGGGACACAGCGCCCTCTTCTGTAATATACGCAAAACGCATATAGGCAACCACGAAATCTCATAAAAGTGCAGTCATCGTCATTTATTTTAAGCCTTCCATTTTCAGTCATGAGGTTTTGTCTCTTTGCCCCCAAACAGAAACAAACCAGTGTGACTACAATTGCAATGTTGAAAATCCAAACTGTATTATCTGCATAATCTCGTTAGCTTTGGGTCTTGAACTTTTAATTGTGCGGCATGCTGATTTCTGTGTCACAGATGGCGGCACAACGACTCCATTTGTAAGCAAAAGAAAACAAGAAAACAAACTCAATCTAGCATGTTTCCCTTGCTGCAAGCAGAGCTCAGCGGTGACCAATGGGGCAGCGGCAAAGGCCGAGTTTCACATGATGCAAATGTTCTGGAATGCAATTCCCATGAGTTGAGCCACAACCTCTGTCTGTCACTCTGCTCCCACAAAACATGGGAATCAACATGCATATGCGAACATCTTGTACATTCTCAAGGCAAATGTCCACAGTTTTGATCAAGATCTAGACGTCATTCCGAACCGGGGTGCCGTTTGAGTTTATCGGAGGTGCCAAGGGAAATGGTCCACATTCATCTCATTTCTTCAGAAAGTATTCTTCATTAATTAAAAGTATATCTTTGTTCATAGTTCACCACCGTGACAGGCAGAACAATTACAGACTCTTGCAGAGGGTATATGGTGAACCTGTGAACCTATCCATCTGTTGTCATTCATACATCAGAATAAGCCAAGGCTTCATGCCAGAAATGCATTCAATTAAACAGAGTAAGCCAATGCCAAATCCTTGGACCAATATAGGTTGGGGACCACTGATATAGACTTGAGAAAGAATGGACCGATAGCCCTGCAAAAGTGTCAAATTGTAATGGGATTGCTTTGGCATTAAATTTGACTTAATTTGTAGATTTGTCTCAGAGAATATACAATTCACATCAAAGATGTGGTTTACGCTGTTATCCATAGTGGATGTATGAATACGTATGAATGGTCATTTTTTAACCCCCCGATAAATAGCGCCATCTACTGGATCATCATCCCCTAAAATACTCAGAATAACCGCAGATTTTCCCCCTCAATTGAATGCAGTAAACTTCCGTACCGTGGCATTGGCGAACGTAAAATGTCGCCGGCCACATAGCATGATAGCCAGTCATTTTTCCATTTTTTGGAAGACAATTTGTTTTAGTTGATATTGTAACAAACACTTCAACTATATGGCTGAACAAGTCAGTGGAAGGAAACAGATCCAATGAAAAATTCTACGTGTGTTCTAAAAAAATTGTTTTTTTTTTATCTTCCAAAATATTGAAAAATGACTGAGGCAAGGATTATGCTTGTGACGTGCTCCAGTTTATTTGACGCTGCCAACGCCCGCCCGGCACCAGGATATGGCGCGGCGTGGCTGCCGAGGAATGAAACGCACCCTTGGCCGCTTGGACTAGGGCGGTGCTAGTGGTGGCCAAGCAGCAGGGCCTTGCCTTTGTACTCGTATACAGAGAAGATGGCTCCCGTTTTGGAGAAGCAACTGCCGGGCGTAGCCGGGGCAGGCGACAACAACAACGAGGAGGAAGAAGGACTCGACCTTTGGCAAGTTTGGCTGTTGTTTTAGCGGCGTAACCACTGTTAGCTTCTGCAGGGAAAAGTGCCGCCGCCACCACCAACGTCCTGCTTTGTCACAACTGTTTGCTGGGAAGCACCGGCGGCCCGGCTAAAAGGAGCACAAATTGAGGCTGGGCGACTAGTTTGCTAGCGTTCTTGGTCATTATCGAGTGTCTGTCAAAGAGTCTCTAAGATGTGCATTTCCCCTTTATTTTGTAATGAGATGTTTTTTTGAGGGTATGCCAAATCACGGCTAAGCTAACTGCTGTCATATCAATGTAGGGATAGAACAAGCTAACAGGAACCTTCATGCTAACGCCTTCGCCACCTAACAGCATTCGCTGCCTATGTCAGTCAGTCGAGATGACATCATTTCAAGTGTTTGAATGGCAGAGACGGAGAACAGAGTTGAAAAAAAGATATTTCATTACAATGACAGCTATGTTTTGTGTTGCCTTACTTTATTGATGATCTTTCATTGAACCGTTTCTTTAAAAAAAAAAACTTGACTGGATTTTTGCAAATCAGTGTAACCCACTGAACTCCTGTCTCATAGGACCTCAATACTGAGTGATGTGTCGACCCAGTCAAGTTCAAAATTGCCATCAGGAAAAAACATTCTGGTATTTGGTAAGTCTTTATCAAGTGTTCATTGTGGAAGACCGAATCAGCAGCCCTTGTTTTTGTTTGTGGTTGTCAGCACAGAAGGGAGTGGAACATTGTTCAGCATGCCTTTTTTTACTTTGTAGCTGATCTTCCTTTCTTGCAAATAATGAAATACATGATGATGAATACGTATTCAGAGGTGGCCGTGTGTGCACCTATTAAAAGTATAATGTGAACTCTCTTTTAACAACTTACAATTATCGAATTGATCACATTATTTTTCAGAATCCATCGATGACTTTGATACCTTTTTTTAATTTAAAATTGAATGCTCAGAATTTCAACCTCTCAAGAGGAAATGTTTTCTGATTGCTGTCGTCCTCCGTGAAAGTGGACAGGTTATCCTTTTGTTCAATCAAAATAAAACATTTGTTTTTACTCTGGATTACAATGACCAACATTCTCGCCTATTTTCTGACATGTTACGACCCAAACCATGAAGAGAATAACTTTTCATATCCATTTGAAACAACGTCATGTTTTTTAATAAAGTTTTTATTGACTTGACAGTTGCAATGTACTAAAACACATTCTGCCTTGATTGATCTTAAATTCATTTATTAAATCAGTTGAACTGATGGCTAAGGTGTCTTTTAGGGGAGGATGGATCAGGAAAAACGACACTCATGTCCAAGCTTCAAGGGGCTGAACACAACAAGAAAGGAAGAGGACTGGAATATCAATACTTAAATGTCCACGATGAAGACCGGGATGGTGAGTCCGCCTGGGGAAAAAGCGAAATCTGTGCTCCAGTCATGTTAATAGTACTTAGTGTCAACTCACATGGGTTATTCTCCTCTGGCAGACCTTACACGATGTAACGTGTGGATCCTGGACGGAGACCTGTACCACAAAGGCCTGCTCAAGTTTGCCGTTTCCGCTCAGTCGCTGTGTGATTGCCTCGCCATGTTTGTTGCGGATATGTCGCGGCCCTGGACCATCATGGAGTCACTGCAGAAGTGGGCCAGCGTGCTACGTGACCATGTGGACAAACTGAAGATCCCTCCGGAGGACATGAGAGAAATGGAGCTCAAGAGTGAGTAAAGGCTGATGACTTCTGTGGACGTCTTATTAATTTTTTGTGGTCATCTCAGAATCTGGTCGTCATTGCTGATACACGAGCTTTGAAACCAGTGATGGGGCGATTACTTGTCATGCAAACAGTCTGATTTAGATGGAGGTTATTTTGTGTCTCGGTATACATTTGACTTAAATATCGACCAAGCCTGCTATTCAGGTGGACAGCGCTCATTTCTTCCGCCATATTTATATCTCGTTTCGTCTCGTCTTCTGAAGAATGCCAGAGAAAATCGAGAACACACACCTAGCTTGACTGACTACCTGTAAGAGAGCAATTAAAGGAGAGGACTGGATTGAAGTGTGTGTGTGTGTGTGTGTGTGTGTGTGTGTGTGTGTGTGTGTGTGAGAGAGATGACCTATTGTTATGACTGACTGTAAGTCATCTTCAGAAGCCCGTGATCCTCAGCAGTGTGTTTTGGCCTCGGGCGAGTTCAACACTTAATGAATGAGACATGCGCAGATAATGTTCTGCTGTTAAATTTAGACACAATCATGTCTTGCTCATGAAGAGATCTTTTGAGAACAGATGATGCTTTTTGTATGAGTTAGTTCAGCCTGCTTAGTTTTTAAGACTGTGCTTCTCTGCCTTCCGTGTACGTTTCCTCATTTATGAGGGCAGAACAACAAAATGAAAGCTATAATTTAAATATACAGATTTTTTTTTATGGACGAGAAATACAAACTCTCTTTCGCTGTTATCCACTGACTGCCCACTATTGTGTTTAGTCTGTGCATGTTTTGGACATCGCAATAGTAGCTATTACATTTAATGGCTTGAAAAGGTATTGCGTTTCTGCATGATTCATGACAGCGCAACTAGCTCGGTGTCAATGTTGCCTAACAATGCTTTAACTGAGCATGTCTGCATGAGTCCTACAGTTTGTTGCATAATGATTTAAAAAATACTCATGCAATGCGTGTGTACATTATTCTACAATCATAACCAGAAAAAAAGCATGTTTTTTCCAAGTTTTGTGCAACTATCCAATGGAGCTTTGGAAAACGGCACACAAAAAAAAACAATGTGTTGCCATAATTACTGCATGACATGAATATTGGAATATAAATACCTCCAGATTTCTTGGAGGAAGGTAGCCATTTATCTCAGATGTAAGCACACACACACACACACACACACATGCTAAAATATCAGCTGGGTAATAATTTCTCAGCGTGACAGCCTGGACTTGTAGTGAGCCTGAGTCACATTACATTTGAGTGGATGTTTCAGAGGGAGACGTTTGTTGGAGTGGCTCCAATCCAAGAGCTCTTGCAGCCCTCTTGCATCATGGTTCCCTCCCCTCCGACAGTAGTGTCAGCGCTGTTGGGCTGCTGAATTCGGTGTGTGGGCTGGACGCTCGGAAAGTGCGGCTGCTCCATTTTTCGAGCTAAATTGCAGGATCGGTTCAGAAAGTCAAGTGAAAAAGGAAGCAATTAGGAGAGAAGTCATATTTTTTTTTTCTCTCCAGAAAATGTCTTGTCATGTTCTACTCGCATGGGCTAGTTCACCTTTTGAACAAAAACATGAAAGCATCTTATATGATATGAACAAATTGTTTTTTTTGGGGGGGGGGGATTCTGTTGTTTTAATGCACTGTTTAAAAAGAGTTTCTAATATCTGAAAAAGACAAGTGTGTTTTCGTGGAGTATCATTTAAAAAAAATAAAAATTAATCGACCATCTGCACATATAAGCAACATAAACACTTTGCTCTTCTACTTTGGGAATCTCCACAATGGAATTGATCGTTACATTTGGCTTGATTTTCCTTCCCTGGAGTCAAATAAGTCCACGACAAGTTCATCAGTCAATTCATCTTTCTTCCTTTTTCCATTTTATCAAATTGACCAGTTGGTACCAGTAAGACTTCCCTGCAGGATAGAACATTTCCCTCCTTGCTGCCCCACATCTTAAATCCCACGTTTCAAAGTCAAGGAGTTGGCTCCAAAATGCGAGTTAAGCTGATGTCGCAGGCTGTCCCGAGCTACATTCCAAAGCTCCTGAGGAAGTAGGCCAAAGCTTCCTGCATCTAAGCACACGCGCACGCACACACTCGTAGCCAAACGTCTTCAACAGCTGGAGTGGCAAAACAACGATGCCATATTTCTGGGGCTGTTGCTCATAATTGAACGACGTGTCTCGGTCACCGGGAATTGCAGCAGTAAAATTTGCCGTCTTTGAAAAGGTGCACATTCTGCAGCCATTGCCGTCATTTGACCGTTTAAATTGATATTACAAAAATGAGCATTTTGCGGATCGGCATATTAGTTAGCACTGTGCAAATACTGCAAAAGGTCCTGGCAGGGAAGTACAAAAAATAAATAAATAAACATGCCATTTTTCCCCCCTTGTCTTGGTTAAGTGGTGAAAGCGTTCCAGGAGTACGTCGAACCGGAGGAGGCCACTCCTGCCTCCCCACAGAGACGGGCCATGGCGGCAGGCGAAGACGATACTGTTGTGTTACCGCTGGGGGACAACACACTCACGCACAACCTCGGCATTCCAGTGCTAATTGTTTGCACAAAGGTAAGCGATTCCCAAAGTTGCGAATGAAATACCGCGTGTGCGCACAGATTGCCGAGCAATGTGATCGCTTTCGTTTTTAACAGGAGTGCAAACGAGGGAAAAGAATTCCTTTGTGGTATGCTTTTACTCAATTTACAATTGAAATCTTGTTCTTGCTTATGTGCAGCCTCGTATCGCTGCCCGAAAGGATTTTACCAGAAGTTCTACTGGCACATCTTTTACAATCTCTCCGCGTGAAGCCAAAATGAGTCTTTCTTATTCTGGCAACATCTTCCCTTGCTGGATTTTACGGATGGCTTCTTAAACCCTCATGAGCAGTCACTCGCTGAGCAGCGTTCCTCCCCAACGGAGCATTTCCATGCGAGCTTTTACTTGGATGTTGTGCTTTGTGAGAGGCTGGCCTGTGTTCAAAAGCAACTCTTCTTGCTCGGTAAGCCTCGAGGCAAAGACTTGAGTCGAAAGTGCCTTGTAGTCGGCAGGGCTTGGCGTGTCAGCTGGGAACTTTAAAATAGTGAAGATGCCAGTTCTCTTTGCATCGCTGCCTTTTGCTTGAGACCGATTTTTGGACTCTTCATCGAGGGCTCTTTTCCTGATCGTATCGTCATAGCAGTCAATTTAAAAGAGATCACCCATCCGCCCACTTTCCGCGCTGCTTCTGGGCCCCGTGGACTTTTCATGTCAGGGGTGTGAAGTACACTTTAGTTTTACAGTCTTCTTTTTCATTACGAGCACATTTATATAAAACACCCCTAAGCTACAGATGACTTTATATGTCCAAATCTGTCTTAGGGACTGTAGCAATGGCCTCATATGGCGCTATAGTTGCCAAAATGAGCACAAAAAAGGGTTTCTGATATGTGAAATAAAAAGTAATCTCAAAAGAGGGAGATTGACGTTCATTTCCATGGTGAAAGCGTTAATGTCACCACTGTGCTAACTCCCATTTGTCACATTTCTCTTGTCTCTCTGTCAAATCCGCAGTGCGACTCAGTCAGCGTATTGGAGAAGGAGCACGACTACAGAGAAGAGCACTTTGATTTCATCCAGTCCCACATTCGGCGATTTTGCTTACAATGTATCCTTGAGACCTTTTGTCAATGTTGCTTTGACTCCAACTTGCTTTACAGACCTTGACCCAGCTCAACAGATGGAGCTGGCCTCATCTACACCTCAGCCAAAGAGGAAAAAAACCTCGATCTGCTTTACAAGTATATTGTACATAAATTGTATGACTTTCACTTTACCAATCCTGCCCTCGTCGTGGAGAAGGATGCCGTGTTCATGTAAGTGAGGCTCAGCACGCAGCAAAAATTTGTGTTCACCAAATGCGATTCTCGGACACTCGATTACTTTCGGGAGCAGAATTTTAAATACAGTGCACTAAAACCCAACTCTGTTCTATTCTGGTAGTCCATCAGGGTGGGATAACGACAAGAAAATCTGCATTCTGCATGAAAACTTGACAACAGTCAGACCTGAAGATCCATTTGAAGATTTTATCACGAAACCCCCCGTTCGAAAGGTAAAGCTGTTCGTTTCTGCCGGCCAAAGTGGCCGAGTTTTCATATTTTGCGATTCATATACGAGTTTGTAATTTTTCATTTCCATTTTCCTTCTAGCTGGTGCATGACAAAGAGATAAATGCGGAGGATGAGCAGGTATTCCTGATGAAACAACAGGTACGCTTTATGATGTGCGAGGTGGTCTGGCCAATTTTCCTACTTTGCAAAGAATTCACCACAGTTCTGACGTTTTTTTGGACAGTCTTTATTAGCAAAGCAACCAGCCACACCGACAAGAGGAGCTACCGTAAGTGTGGTCAATAGAACTCTCGAAACACTATCCGGCCTCCCGCGACCTTCTTACGACATCACCTCAGCATGTTGTTGGTCTTGACATTGTCATTCTGATTTCTGTGTGGCAGGAATCTCCAGGACGGACAGCGTCAGGTTCTCCGAGACCTGCGGGACGTGCCGGCCAGCCCACTTTGGGCAGTGGTTCCCCGATGGCTGCCGTCAAAAAGCCCGATGCCAATATGAAAGGTAAAAAAAATCAAGACCCTTGTCAAGTTTCTCACATTGATGTGACCGCTTTTGACAGCGTTTCAGGCGCCAGCGAAAACATGCGGATCATTTTTGTCATTCCAATACTGCCCCCAAGAGGTGGTTCATAAAACCATGTTGACCTCACACATTCACTGCCAGCCATTTTCAAACCCTACCATTTGAAAAAAAGAATATATATATATATATATATATATATATATATATATATATAAAATGACATAGCTGGAATCATACGCCTGCATTTAAAAAAAAAAAAACGTTGGCATTGAATGACTTTTTAAGCACATCCTGTACCATCCACCATTGGAAAAACATGTTTCTTGTTTTTCTTTATCACTAAATACAGCAACTAGGAAGAACATACCAATATTTGGTCAAGTTGGATTGACTAAGTTCAACTGGAGTTTAATTTAATTGTAGTCTTGTTCGAGACAAGCGGCAGCAATTCTGGAAAATTTGTCAAAGACCAACCACAGCTCAGTATTGGGTCATGTTTGAAGTCAAGGGTAGGTCATTCATCTTGGCATACAAGTCACTTGCATATTTTCCCACAGCGGGAGCTGCCACTGAGGGCGTATTGGCCAACTTCTTCAACAGCCTGTTGAGTAAAAAGACGGGATCCCCGGGAAGCCCTGGAAGCGGCGCTGTTGGAGCCGGCGTGCAAGGCTCTGCCAAAAAAACAGGTACGAACACATTTTGCCACCCTTTCCGTGTGTGTGTGTGTGTGTGTGTGTGTGTGTGTGTGTGTGTGTGTGTGTGTGTGTGTGTGTGTGTGTGAGCGAGCGAGCGAGCAAACTCCGCATTTGCCGCGTGAAGTTTTAGCTCCACGGCAAAAAAAGAGATTTGTGAAAGGGATCTGTGCTGAGCTTCTGAGATGGGAAGAAACGTGTGACAGGCTTGTATGAACCAAATCTCTATTCTCACGAATGTAACGTTTTGCTTTACAATCCACCACTACATTGTAAGTTGCTCAACTAACCGTTATGTGATAGTATTTTTTTTTTTTTGCCTGCTGTGTGCGTCATCACCCCGACGCCAGTATAATGTGCCTCTTTTTCCAGATTTAAGGCGAATGCACGTGCACGGTGCCTTTTTGCTTGATCCTTCATTTTGCATGTCTTAACTGTGGCAGCAAGCCGACAACCTTTTCAGCATGGAATAGCGTCACCTTCCAAGCTCCGTTCATCCGCTTGCTTTATATGAGCGCGCACAGAAGCTACAGGAGATTACTTTTTTTTTTCCTTTTGTCTCCCTTTCTGTTCCAAGGGCAGAAGCCGGGTTTGACTGACGTCCAGGCCGAGTTGGACCGAATGAGCCGCAAACAGGACCCCCTGGTTTCATCCACCAACATACCGCCGCAGACTGAGAACGAAGCGTGAAGCCCACAAAAAAAGGAAAAAAAAAAGAGCTGCATTGTTCACCGCGTAAATAATGGAAATTCAAGTATACATGTGAGCATAAACGATTGACCAAATCCCCAATGTCTTTGTCAGAACACAGGGCAGGTTTCACCAAAACCTATTTGGGACACTGTAAGATGTTTTGGAGGGAGGGGGAGAGAGAGAGAGAGAGAGAGAGAGAGAGAGAGAGAGAGAGAGAGAGAGAGAGAGAGAGAGAGAGAGAGATGATTAAGAAGATCCTAATAAGATGCTTGTGCGGAAGTCTTAGTCCTCTCCACTTTCAGTGTTATCCACCAAGGTTGTCTGTGGAGAAGTGTATTGAAATGTGCGCACCCACGTCGGCGGCAAGCCCGGGACACTGGGTTGCTGGCCTCCCAGTCGCTCAGATATATTTAAAAAGGAAAAGGAAAGAAAAAAAAACACTCCTGAGTGGTTTGAAGAGTGGAAACACACTGGCCCTCGGCTCAGCTTGTCTCATCGAAAGAATTGGCTTGAAATTGAAACGTTATTTAAACTCTTGGTTGTAATTGTCTTGGAGCTGAATTCAGATGTTTGCGAACAAAACGTTGGGCTTATGCCAATGTATTTATTCAAAGTTCCTTTTTTTTGTGCGTGTGTGCGTACACGCACCGTTTCAGGAAACAATCTATACACAACATGCTCCAATGCCATTGACAGCATGAAAGAAACGGGACAAAGTCTAGACAGCTGATCGTATCATCTCGAAGGATTCTGTAAATAAGTGCCAGGAAAAATCTCTTCAGGTTTTGTTTTGTGTATATACAATTCTTGTTCCAAGTCCTGGCCCCTGCCTCTTGACTAACTAAAGCTGGCACTTGACAAGGCTTTGAGGCTCCGCCGGAATATTTCCTTTCGCTACAGGTGTGTATATTTGGGAAAGGGGGGTTGGGCAGCATCTTTCCTACTATTACTCCCAAAAGTGCCTGGCACACGAGCCGCTCCTGCTACAATAGTCGCTTTTCCACAGGAGAGCAAATGCACTTGTAGCACCGTTGGTTTTGAAAGGTTTCAGTCCATTTCGTGTCATCCAAATAATTTATTGACGTTTTTGTTCATGTACATCAAGCCTGTGGTTGCTGGTGTTTTGTTTTGTTTGTTTTTTTTAGGGTGGGGAGAGAAGCCCTTTTGTGGCCTCATCTCAAAATAAAAGATCGCACACCTTCGTTGAAATTGAAAGATTGAACTTTCATGTACCCCAGAATCCCAAAACCACGAGTTAGTTGCTTTCCATGTTGTTTGTATCGCCCCCCGTAAAAACATTCCGTTTCTACATCAGGATGAGAGGAATCACCTTCGCTATTGGAAACTGGTTTGTCCTGTCAGACCTTTTTTGTTTGGTATCCTCTCCAGTGCCCTAAAATGACCTTTGCCCTCAAACGACACCCCACCTTCATAGCGTCACTCTCGTGCTAACTGTATTGTACTTTATCAAACACTCTAACATTTCTTTGTTTAATGACACCCCCCCCGCCCTGCCACAGTCGCTTTCACACAAGATGTGGTAAATGCGTAGGAGGTGGCTGCTTGTTTAGAAAAGACGAGCAGAAAAAGTGCCGAGGCGCAATGGACCCCATTGTTCACTAATTTACGCCGAGTTGGATTTGTAGTCGCCCGTAACATCTTTCTCTCCCTTTCCACAAACTATTGAAAATGCGAGGAACCCTGCTTTAAATCACTCTGGTTTCAGGAAGACCACCATGGTGTCTTTGATACGAACTGCACACTGTTTCCTCTCGATCAAAAATGAGGGCTGTTTTTTGTTTGTTTGTGAGCGGGTGGCGTACGCAGTAGATGAAGCACACCTCCGCGACCACCAGGATCCGAACATGTTGAAAGAAGCACTTTTCCTCGGACTCCTGAATCACTTTTCCATTCGCAACAGTTAAAAACACAGAATGCATCCTTTCTGCCTTGCCTTTTTGTGCTAGTTACTGCTGAGCCGACACCATAAAATAGCGTATTTCTCTGCATTTGCTGCTTCTGTACTGAAAGGTACAAACAACCCTGCCTGTGGTTCACCGTTGAATCCCGATATTTGATTTTTTTTTTCTTTCGAAATTGTGCAATGAGCATTTTGGGACATCCGGAAGATGGACCCAAATGGATATCCATTGTCATTTTTGCCCAAGTCTCCTTTTGTTGTTGTTTTTTTTTTTTAGACTGTTTCTGCCCATTTGACATTTTCTATTCACTATCAACTGTCACTCCAAGCTGATTGATTTAACCTGTTTGGTCACACTTGTTAGAACTGTAAATTGGGTAAAAGGAATGAAGCGCTCTCTCCTGCTGCCTGGTTCCATAATTGCATGTCTTTTTTGTTTTTGAGTAATGAGCTGAACGCAACTTTTGTACTCTGGCCTCAGTTGAAGTCAACTGTTGCTTGACAACTTCAATGAATTGCCTTTGACCACTAATGGCGGTCCTCCTCTTTCGGAGAAGACAAGCTTCTGCTATCAGTCCTTTTTGTATTCAGGATATCAAGATATAAGCACTCAAATGGCCGCTTTTTGTGTACTGAATTAATTCAGAATTTGATTGTATGACTTTAACACAACGCTGTAGCCTCTACGCTGCCATGTGGATTCTAGCTTCTTGTGCTGACAAAGATAAGGAAAACCTAAGGCTTCAATAAAACATGAATCCAAGTGTGGTGTTTTATCGTGATTGGTGGACTGGTTTTACTTTGTGAGGTTACCCTATCAACAGGTGTGTGTTTCGAAGATAACAAACTACACGATGTTTGTTTTAGGGTTTTCTTTTTGATTGAAAAGAATGACAGTCTTGGCGAACCCAACCAGAACAAGCCTAAAGAAAAACCTTTTTTTTTTTTTTAAATTACATAAACTCTTACTAAGTCATTCCTGAATACATTGTAAGATAATTGGTACATGGGGTGGACCTGTTTAGAATAAGGTCCATTAACTTTCATCAGTTGTGTAGGTAGCCTCTGTGACATAGTGTACCTCCAGTCCAAGATCCTCGGGTGGGGGTGACCAACTACGGTCCTCGGGGGCCCTTCAGCATGTTTTAGATGTTTCACTCACCCAAAACACCGGATTGAAATGATCAGGATCGTTATTAGAGCTTGCTAATGAGCTGATCATTTGAATCAGTGAGTTGCAGGAGGCAAACATCTAAAACACCCAGGACAGCGGGCCTCGAGGACTGCAGTTTGACCTCTTACGGGGTCAAATTAATTTCCATCATGGATCACATCAGGTTTCACTTTGGAGGGCTGTTGTGATTGAAAGTCGTTGTACACATATTTCTTCCTGCATTGTATTTTTATATCGGAGTATCTGGTATATTTTAAGAAACACATTGCATTTGAAACATGGCGTCACAATTTGCGTGAGTGGGTCAATAAATAAATAAATAAATAAATAAATGTGCCGGGCCCAATCTGGTCCCCAGGCCTTCAGCTCCATTCTTAGGGCGTTCCTTTTGACCTTGTGATACCACACAAAACCATCGGATGGCAGTAAATGCTAAATACAAAACAATTTTAATACAGTACAATACCGGCCAAAAAGACTGCCAGTGTAATATCAAATCTTAACTTCTCTACGAGAAATCACAAAATATATGAAACCAATGTAAGAATACCCCCCGTTAATGTAGTCACACGAATATCAGGCATTGTACTGTAATTCTACCCCGGAGACAAAGATGATTTTTCCAGGCCTTCACTCGATGGGAGTCGTTCTACGTCAACTATGAAGGCATCAATTGGAAAGAGAGAAAGAAGAGAGCTGTCGGTTTCCATTTCCCGACTGGCCAAAATTCGCTTTCGCAGACTTGCTTGGAAGAACTCGAAACTGGCGGAGAGTTTTTCTGCAGTTTGTGGGGGGCGGAGACATGGCTGCCCCACATCCCCCGGGAGCTTAGCCTCTTGGAGCCGCCTCGGTGCGGGTTGCCGCTACTCGGACAGCGCCAGCTCACAATAGACTTCTCGCTCGGTCCCGATGGCTTCGTGTTATTATTTGCTCGCAGTGAGGGCTCTCTCTTCCCGGTAGGCGTGTTTTTTTCTGTGTGTTGCGGTACTCAGCGGAATCATTTGCGGTGATGTGACTGTGGAAAACAAGTGACCCGCCTAATAGAGTTCCAAGTGCCTCCGTGGGAGCGAAGCGACAAGCAGGAAACAGCCCGAGGTGTCGACCTCCTTACCCCCGTGAACCCTCGATCGCGTCACGGCGGAGCTGCTGTGAGAAGTGGACCCTTCTGTTCGGTTTCTCTCTCTCGCTCTTTCTGTCGCCATGGAACAAGTTGGGCTCTTGGGCGCATAGAGACAACCTGGCGCGGTTTTAAAGATTTTTTTTTTTCGTGGTCATTACAAGCTCTTGGGCACCGCGAGGAACCACCATGAGGAACACAGAGGAGGCGGAGGGCTTGGACGGCGAGGCCTCCAACACATCCATGATCTCTGGGGCTAGCAGCCCCTACCAGCCCACCACCGAGCCAGTCCACGCGAGGAGTGTTTTGGGGGGCATTCGGTGCGATGTGGACTATCTCAAGTCTTACTTTGGCATTTTAAAGGCGGTCGAAGTGGTAAGTTGTCTTTTCGTGTTTGGTGGACAACGCAAGTACTCCCACAAAGTGGTCCTAATGAATAATGACGTACCATTTGTCCACAAATTAGCCACTAACATATGGCGGCCGTGGAATTAAACAGAACAGTCGGCGTTCAAGTAATGGATTAAGTCCTTCTGTGTAGTCCTAATAGTGATTTGTGCTTTAAATCCATTACACATACTGTAAAATGCGTATGTATAATTCCTTGTCGTTTTAACGTTTTTCCAATATTGCCTCCTCGAAAATGTTATTTCAGTATGCACCTGTCTGACCGTGGTACTCCACTGTGCATGTCTTTAATCAAAATTTACACGAATGATAGAAAAGATGCTTATTTGGCGACGAGTTAGTTGGTGTATCCTTGAAAAGTACAGTACAGTACTCCCTGAAACTTGTGCACATACAAACAGTTTGAGGAAACCAACGCTCAGGTGAGACAACAAGGTGAGAAGTGAAGACATTTGGTAGAAAACACCATCAAATTTTGTCCATTTGACTTGTGCACCAATGTTGTGTTGTTTTTGGTGCAAGTAGTCAGAATCAAGAGCGGAACCCTCTCACCTGTGACAATTACATTACAGAAGTGGGCTTCTATTTAAGCTAATTCCACTTTAGTGAGAAGGTCCTTTTTTTTTGTTCCAGCATGATTGTGTCCTACTCACATACACAAGCGTGCTCGGTGGCGAGTTAGGTGTGGAAGAACTTTAGAGCCCCGACCTCAACCCCAACAGATTTCTTTGGGATGAACTAGGAAATGGGGTCTTCACTTAAAAAGTGGACAGAAAATGACAAGACTCAAAAAAGTGGGACTCCATTTTCTCTTCCATTTTCATTTAGTATGATTTTTACACTTAAATGGGCAAACTGTGAGTCTTGTGGAATCTTAAGTTTAGCCAACACACAACCATCTCAACAAAGATGTTTACAATTAAGCGCAGGCCATGGAAGTGTTTTCTGTGCTCTCATTACAAGTATTCTATCTCAATGATTAGCTCTTCTGCTTTGATACAAACTTTTCCGTTTAAGCTCGACATAAAGTACGTCTCCTTCACAAACAAAGACAGTTGAATTCCATCCAAGTTTGCATTTGGTATGTTCGTGGAAGCCGACAAGTCTTACCGCCAGATGGTTTTTCTTCCTTAGCCGGCAGTTTTACTGCTTCATACTGTAAATGATTTTACCCTGACCCAAATGGGATCATGTAATTATCTTTTGTGCCCGATGTAGGTCAGAATAAACAAAATGGAGGACAATTTGTGAATGAGCACGTCATTCTATGAACTCAGCTGCGAAGAGGTTTTTGGAGTATGAGTATCGTAAACTCGATGCAGCAAGTCAACCTTGCACGGATGGTCACGGCAGCTTTTGGTGTACCTGTACTGTACAGACGGACCATCCAGCACCCAACCCCCCCTTCTGAGCACCTCCTTGTGTCACATGAAACCTGACCGTGTTTTGTCCTCAACAAAGCCCAACCGATATTCAGTCCGTTCCCCATTCACCGTTGGGAATTTCATTCGACAAATCATTCTGCTTCCCAGCACCTTTGCAAACTATTGTGTTCCTGAAATATCACGCCGAGGTGCTCCAGATGTAATGAACTTTCCAGATGCTCCCAAATGTCTGTGAGCACTTCCTGCTTAGAGAGACACTGCGGTCGGTTCTGGTTGAAATGTTACTTATTCAGCTCTGGGAGGGAGAAATAAAGAATGTTGTGCGCGCATGTGGCGAGAAATGCCATGCCATGGAGTGCGTATTCACCTTATCCTCTGTGGTGAAATATAACCTGCATTTGGGCTAGCTATGTTTTCCAAGCACACAGACTGCGGGTTGCTGTTCAAGCATTCCCACATTGCCATTTTTTAATTTTATTTATTTAGTTTTTTGCCCACACACAGTAAGTGCTGCAGTCTTTGCGGTAATTGTGCTTTCTTCGCACAAAAGATTGGAGCTAAAATAATCGTGAGAATGATCATCCGGACATAAAAGGAGTGAGCAAGTGGTGCTGTGCGATTCTGGATTTGCACAGACTGCGTTGGGGTGAAGATGGACATCTAATCGTTACTTAGGAGATGATCCAATATGGAGCTTTGCGGCCCCTCCTTGTCCTCCTCCTGTTTGGCAGCTCGACACTTGATAGCTGCCGCACGGGGACTTTAGGGAAAGTCATGCTTTTTCTCTCATAGTTATGACATCATCACTCAGCATTTGCAGCCTTGCACTCTCTTTTAGATGAAACCCCTTTTGGTTGTGTCACAGAGAAAACAAAACTGCATCCAACTGCGCGCTTTGATAAGCCGTGGTTGCGCCACTTCTTGAGAGAGATGGCATTCTTACCCCCAGCCAAGCCAGTTTGGTTGTTTTCTGTGTTGCTTTGTCCGACAGTGAAAGGGCTGTGGCTCTGTAGCATTACCAGACGAACAAGCAAACGGAGTTTCGTGTGAAATCCCCTTGTAACATTGTGCAAACAGGATTCTTTGACAATCAATTTGAGAGAAGGTTAGCGCTCCAAAGATGGCTCTTCTTGAGTGTAAAAATAAATATTAGGAGTATTTATTGTACCGCATGTTCTTGGAATTTTGAATTTACTGCAGTTGGATCAGCTAAAATAGGGTTGGGTAATTTGGGGATTTTTTTTTTTTTTAATTCAAACCACATACGCATGCATAGTTACTGCTTAATCTTTAATTCAAGTTTAAAACATAAGGTCATCGTGCTACAATGGCAGACTTGGACGGGCCGGGATTTTGCATCGGTGTTTTTCTTGGTTTTGTTGAGTCTCTGGGATTTGGACTCCATTTCACCCAGTCAGAAAAGCGCATGCGGTTTTGCCGGGCCTTCGATGGCAGAAGAACGCCTAAATAGCGGAATTCCTTTCATTCTGTGGTTTGTTGACGACTTGGCTGGCGGAAAACATCCACACTGGCTGCCAGGAGTGGACTCGTCAGAGGGGTTCATGGCCTCGGCTCGACTCATAGGACAAACGCTTCATCATCAAGACAGCCCACCGTTTTGCTGCAAACGTTCACAAATGGAGAAAGTTGGAGCACACACTGACTCTTTGATAACATTGTTTGACTGCTTGCTTGGTTGGTTTGAATGCATTACATACACACGAGGGCTGAAACGAATCCTCGAATAATTCTGGCACCTCCTTTCAAAAGAAAGGTTGATGCATTTCTTCCGCCTATTTACACGTGTACACTGTCAGAAAGGAGTGGTGAAGCTAATTCGCAGCAATAATAGTTCACGCGACGCATAACAGTCACACACTGCCAACGCAGTGAGGTCAACTTCAAAATAATCCTTACCTTAGCCAAATAATATGTGGACAGCCAGCCTCGCATCGCTATTTCTTTGAAGTAGTTCCATGCAGCGTGTCGCGGTGTAGCGGCTGATTTGACACGTCTTCCGGACTCTGTTTTGTCCGTCGCAAACTGTTGCTACCGATGTCAACAACACAACATCGTCCTGAAATAATGTTCAATCGCAAATTAAGGGTGCTAAGAAACACTTCATTATGCTGAAGCTGTATTGTACGGCGCCTGTTGCCAGCGTTTCGTGGCGGCATTAGCAGCTAGCAGCGCCTGCGCCTAGCGAGACCCGCCGAAGTACTTTTCAGAGGCAGTTTAATAGACGTAATTTACTCTGCACACGTTGATGAGAGCCTGAGACAGTTGCCGTTCCTACTGATCACTTTTCAACAAACCAGGCCTCCTTGAGTGTGTTGGTTTAGCGGGCAAAATTGCTGTTGTACCTCTGACGTCAATTTGTCTCATCGACCAAAAAGTACGGGGAGAGATTTGTTCGAATATGGAAATCACATCTGTAAATGACAATTGATTTATTAAATATACATGAACATTTATGGTTTCAAAAATGGTACATATTAACTTTTAAAAATGCACTGTTAGTTGATTGAGTCGATAAAATTTGTTTTAAAAAAATTGAGAGTTTTGTCGAAAATCTCAGTAATGTTTCGAGAGAGGATGTTTCCCTCTTCTGTAATTATATCCAACCAAATTTTTTTTTGATTCAGTAAAATTTTTAGTGTTTGATAGCTGCCGCACTAATGCAAGCAGATAGAAGATGTAAGATGATGCTTACCGGTCGTTTGATAGCAAGACCATATATAGCCTCCTGAGGCCCTGTGCAAATATGGCCTTGATATGAAATATAATGGTCAATAATCAGCCAGTTAGTACCTGTGCAAACATGGTTAGCCAATGAGAATGGGTGCATACGTGAGAAATGTGTAACTCACTGGTCACCAACCGGTTTGGAACAGAGCTTCTTCTTGCTTACTGATTAATGCAAAGCTCTGCCAGTGTGTTGCGCATATCTGAAAGTGACAAAGTTGCTGAAATGATTTGGTGGTCAATCATTTCCTCGTTGTCGCACCTGTTCGCTTTTCTCCATGAACACGATGGCTTGGTCACGCGCGACAATGCCGACCTTTGACTTTGACTTTTTGTTTGTTTGATTTTGAATATTGTCATGATCAAAGTTATACGGATGCAAGTGTGATTTTAAAAAGAACCCCCCCCCCCCCCAAAAATGGAACCCACTCTTCCTTTAGGGGGGTCTT
>NW_017805496.1:1780070-1809095 GCF_001891065.2 Hippocampus comes | reverse complement strand
CCCCCCAAAAAAAATGTGAACCATCTTACTGTTAGGTGGAGCTATTTGGAACAAGCCCACGGGCTACTCAAGTGGTCCCTGGGGGCTGCTAGCGAGCGACCCGTTGTTGGCACCTGGTGTAACTTGCACTTGTAAAAAGGATCTCTTCGCTTGACAAGAACGTGATGAAGGAACGCATTTTTTGTTTACACTTCGAAATACTTGCTGGTTAGTTACTTCTGCTCCACAGTTTGTAAATAAGAAAAACCTCCAAATTGAAACCTCTCAGACGGTCAAGAAAAAAAGTTTCTCGTAGTTTGCTTGGGCTCTTTACTTTGAATTTGGTGCATCTTGCTATTGCCCATCTCTGGTTTTGATGTTTCTCGCCTTGAACCTCTCTCCCCTTCTAGGTCCTCTCACTGATCGGCTTCATCTGCATCGAAACCATCATGATGTGTTCCCCGTGCGGCGGCGTCTACTTCTTCGAGTTTGTCAGCTGCACCGCCTTCGTGGTCACCGGCACACTCTTGGTGATTTTCTCTCTCAACGTGCACACCAAAGTGCCCCACGTCAACTGGAACCTCACGGTTGGTACACGAGTCATCAAGGGGTGTCGCGCCCAACTTTTGCCGCTGCTTCATCTGCTTTTATTTGGCATGGTAGTTCATTTTGAAGCCTGCTTTGTGGATATGAACGCTCATCGGCCACTTTATCGGCTTTCTTAACCCTCTTTCCGTCGAGAGCAAACTCGGTGCACTGTGGCACGTGCGGTGGAATACTCGGGTCACTAACTTGATGCGTTTTTGGACTCGGTTCACGAACCAAAGCCGACTGAGGAAAAGTGGCGCCGGATAGCAAATGGAGGAATGGATCGGCGTCTGCGTTGCGACGGATTGTGAAATGTGTCCGTGCCTCAAATGAATTTTGCTTTTGTCTTTTGTGAAGTACGTTGTTGTTCCTCCCTCTTACGAACGAAGCCGCTAACCGACCTGTGATCGGCATGTCATGAGTCCCCGTACACGTCTTTCAAATCTTCTAATTGGTGAGGTTGTCAAGCGTACGGAAGTTGTTTGGGTGGCCCCTGCAGCTCCGCGGTGTCACTCCAACGTGCCGTGTCAGCTGCAACCAACTGAGCTGGTTGGTTTTCTTGACACTGCTTGCTTGCCTTTTACTATTTGCCTAAAAACACACAAGACGGTGTTGTCTGAGCAGCAGGGAGTGGAAAATAGCTTTGAGCTATGATTGCGGAAGCCACACGGCTAACATGTCGTCGTCGAGCAATGGATGTTAAGCCGGATGCTCAAACCCGAATGGAGCGATCCGATTGCCTGATAGCTCCCTTCGTACGCTATGATGGCTCAAGCGAGGCAAAATGGTTTTCATTTGGCTGAAATACGACCGGCTTTGTTGTGGAGTGACTGCAGCCAGGTTGAGTGGGCGGCTTAAGAGAAATGGTCCCTCGTGACGTGTGACCGTCAGCGTTCACCTCACTGGAAATTCTCCCGTTTGATTTCATTCTTCACCGTTTTTTTTTTCTTTTTTGCATTCCGTTGTTTCCTTTCCTCCAATGGTTTGCTAGACTGTCCCGGTTACAGCGTCACGTGTTTTCCACTCACTGTCGGATGATGACACTGACGAGAACTGAGGACTGAGCGTGACGAATTCATCAACAGACGGCCTTTTATGTCTTTTGTGCTCTGTTGTTAAGTACTTGGTGGACTTGTTGCTTTTCTTCCAATGTAAGGATTTTCATGAAAGCAGAAAAGCTAATCTGGTGCTAAACTGTAGCGTTTACTGTCGATCTTAATCCTTTTATGAACATTGTTGGCACCTTACCTTGCCCTGGGCTCGTTTCAAACGACAGCTCGATCCCGCCATTGCCCTGACTCAGCAAGTTGCGCACGAGGGTTTTGATCATGTCATTATGTGCTATGTGACTCCGTCTCTTCAATTTCACCCTCCGTTGGTGGCTTTGGCAGTGCTGCTGGGAAAAGTCAAGTCCTAAAGTACCCCACTCGAGCCCCTTCCATGTGGAAATGACCGCATGCGCCGCAATGTTATTGACTTAGTTGAGACAAATGTGCTTATTTTGCACAAATAATGGCAGCTGATTAAAAGCTGGCGGCAAATCTGGTGGCACACTAGTGGGGGGGGGGGGCAAGTGGATGAGTTTTGTATAAAAGTTATATTTCAGTCTCAGTTTTGTAGCAGTTTGCAGCGGGTCGACTTTTTAAAGTGAGCCATCGTATGATTCTCATGGGCTGCATTCAAGCCGAATTCTGGAATTAATTGTTGACCTTTCAAGTGTTTCTTTTCGACCTTTGTATTCGTGTGAAATTATGTCTTAAGTTTGGAAGTGGACGCACACCGGGTATCCATTCGCAATGTGAACCAGTTACGTGCCGTCAGGTCGGCGATCGCTTTGATTCATTGGGTTCATTTTCTGTCAAAACGTCGACTACAGTACAATCACTTCTCTTTTTTTTTTTTTGAACGTTATGAACTTGCTGACATGAGATACAGACATTCTTTAGGAGCAGCCAGAGCGGGCGGAGCACATACTGCAACTAAGAAGAGAGTAGCCAAGTCATCAAGGAGGATTTTCCACATACTGGAGCTTCCACCTCAGGACACCTTCGGAAACATTGCTGATGGGGATACTAAAAAAAAAAAAAAAAAAAAAAAAAAAAAGTGCAATGCTCCTTGAGTTTTGCCATGTCAGTTGAATAAAAACGGAACCTGTCTATCTCATACTTCACTTTTACGACTATTGTACTTCACTGAACTATTGCGCATTCAGCAAAAATTAAAACTGGTGTGATGAGAGTGGATTGACGTTGTGGACTCAAAAGAATCAATGTTTAGTGCGTGAACTCGCTCAGTCATTGTGTCACAGTTCAAACGTTAACGCCACTTTCAGTGGCTTTCACGCAATGTTTCTTTTCTTTTCTTTTTTTAATTTGTGTCGAGGCGTTGACTGAGGCCGGGCCAAGACGCGCGCGGAGAGCCAGCGGTTTGCTCTTGGTCTGGTGTTATTTAAGCTTTTACGGAGTGTCGGCCTGGGCGAAAACATGCAATGTGTGCGACTGAACTGACTAGATGTGTGATGTATTTGCCGCCCCGCATTAGACGGGACCCTCAAACATTGGACGAGATCCTGTAAAACTGGTTGGGCATGTCCGTTAAAACTGTGTGTGTGTGTGTGTGTGTGTGTGTGTGTGTGTGTGTGTGCAAGGCGGGTGCCGTTTTGGATTACAGTTGAAGGTTTGAACCCGGCTTCCCATCGTTATGGTTCTGTTGTATGAGGATTCAAATTAACCCCCTCCATGTGACACGATTGTGACTGCTTTATTCATTGCAGTTGGGCAAAGCCTGCGTGTCATGCCCTCCCCCTCCCAAAAAAAAACCAAACTATAAAAAACAGGCCTGTGATAATGGAAGTCATACATCCCAACGTGACCTGCAAGCTTCAGTCACACTGTGATGGGTCACCATTATTATCCCTTCCGAAACGGACTGCAAATGTCAGCTGATCTCGCGTAAAGGAAGTTGTTCTCATTTTCTCCGCTTTGGGGGGGGGATGGTCGGCGTCCGCCAGATGAAATGCTCACCTCCTTTGAACTACTTCCTGGGCTATAATGAAGCCGCAGGGATGCAGTCTGAGCGGTTATTTTCGCACACCCAATTGTTGTTTTACTTCAGTCGCAGTCAAAGCAAAGGCCTAATTCGCAGTGTGTACGTTTTGGTGTGTTCCTGCAGGATTTGGGCAACACGGCAGCCAGCACCTTCCTCTTCTTCTTGTCATCGCTCGTGCTTGCGTGCATAAACCACAAGACTGGAGCTGAAATCGCGGCAGTGGTGAGTCCGCGGGCCCGGGCTGATTGCTTTGCATGCATGCATGTGTGCATACGTCGATTTGCTCAGAGCGCAAATTGATTCTTCCCATTGAAAAGAAACGAAATGTAGATTATCCGTGACTTTTTTTTTTTTTTTTTTTTGGTCACGTGTTTTAAATTTGAAAAAAGAGCAGTGTAAACTAGGGCGATGACCATTTTTCATCTTAATTGCACGATTTCTCTGGTTAACTCACAATTTCGGATTTGAAATCTGTTCGAAACTGTACAAGATTTTATCGGACTATTTTTATACTCTTATTAATGAACATAAAAGTGGACAAATATTTTTCCCCTCAAACAATACAAATAATGGATTTTTTTTTAATTGAAACATTCATTTTGTAGTCACTTAAGAATATATTAACATAAATTGTATAAAAATAGAAGGAACATGGCACGGAAAATGAGTTAAGCAGCAAAATGCACCCATTTTTAGCCATCTCAAGGGGCGGCCATTTTGCCACGTTCTGCCAGCTGAAAATGACATCACAGCCCAGCTTCAAAAATGAGAAGCGCTGTGACTGGTCGCTACCTGAGCAACTGTGATGTTATTTTCAGTCGACAGCAAGTGGCAAAATGGCCGCCCATTGAGATGCCAAAAAATGGGCGGATTTTGCCACGTCACGCATATTCCACGCATGCAATTTTAATCAGAATGCCGTGTTTAGACTCGTAGGGCCTCATGGAATTTATTATTGTCAAGAGTTTTGGGGTTGACTTCTCCTTTCAAGGGAGTTTGTACATTAACGCACTAATTTTGATACCCCTAATAAAAAAACAAAGTAAAGATATATGAACTGGTTTTACGAAATGCTGGAGTTTGTACATTAACGCACTAATTTTGATACCCCAAATAAAAAAAACAATGTAAAGATATATGAGCTGGTTTTACGAAATGCAATTTTTGTAGTAGGACCCCTGTTGGAGATGGGAATTTTTTTTTTTTGAACGATAGTAAACTGACGTTCTACTACATCGTTATCATATGTGCATTTATTCCTCTTTACGATTTTAGTTTGTTGGGATGTCTCGGTATTGACTTCATTTAATATTTGTCCTGCATGTGTGAGAATCAAAATCAAGCTATCCTTGATTCTTGAACAGCCTGTTCATGTAGCGCCAAGTAGTTTCCCCGCAATACTTGTCAATTGTTGTTGACTTCCCATTTCCTCTCGTGCGCAGACCTTCGGCTTCCTGGCCACAGGTGTGTACGGCCTAAACACTTTCCTGGCAGTGCGGCGGTGGCGCCGCGGCAACGGCAGTCAGAGAGCGGCTCAGAGCAGCGAGTACATGCGGGCGCGCACGGCCTCTCGTGGCGAAATGGAAGCACGGCCCGAACTCGCCTGAGCAGACAATCTGAATGGAAATCGCATGACCGACAGCTGACAGAGAGGCAACTCGCCACGAGTGGGACGGGCGCCTCAACTCGTGCGTCGGCGCAACATGGCAACACTTTGGCTCGGCTTCCTGAGCCGCACATGTGCTTCTCGCTTTGCTGACCAGGAATCCAATACAAACATTCCAGAATAAAGAGGCTCACGGAAAGGAATGGAAACAAGTCAAATTTTGAACGCCGTGTGTCTTCACATCTGAATTTTACAGGACCTCCACAGATATCCAAACAGGCTCGCTTCGCATCAGCCTGTCCTGACTCCACTTTGGACTTTTCCAATTGTTAGCGTCTGACTGTAAAGGAATTGGGAAGGCACAAGTTGAGCCGTGCGAGTCGGTTTTGTCACTTTGTCAGCGGTGATGATGAACAAGCCACATTGTTGCTACAGATCAGTAACACAATTGTTCTTTCGTCTACTGACACCAACGGTTGGCCAGACACGACTGATAAGAGTGTATTTCATCGCTCGAATGTACTCACGCTGATTTAGTTCATTCCTTCGTCTTGACGGACTGCCTGTAGAATCTGTGATGTTTCGCCACTAATAGAACTTTGCTGCGTGCAATCACTTAGTCTGTTTTGAGCTCAGATTACTTTTTTTTTTGGTAACAAGTCGAAGTAATTCCATGCGTTTATACTTAGCTAAAAACATGAAGGTTATCGCCAGTACCATGTTTCAATTCATTTTATGTCAACACTGTGAGTAAATAGTACGAGGCAAGAAGGCTTGATTTACATTTGTGTCTCGTCTCCCTTTTGCACACGTCAACCGCTTCACGAAGTGACGACGGCAGAGTAGATCTTTTTAAAACACACACAGTATGTTTGTAGCACATAGTGGAAGGCCCCATTCTACACTGCGTCTCAGGGGTCGACCCCCCCGCTAATGCGAACGTTTGCATGACAATCTAGCGTGCTTCAGTGTAAGCGCTTTTCCTGTGCTCGGTCCATTAGAGAGGGGTGGCTTTTTTTTTTCTTCTCATTTTTGCTCTGATACAATGTTTCTTCTGTGGGGCGGTGTGGTGCGTTATTTTTTTTTCCCATTCCGTTTTTATTTTGGTTCATTTGAAAGCATATAGTTAACCGTTGCATCCAATCAGTTGATAAAACAATCAGTCTTTGACACTCCACGAATACTTTTAGGTCAAAGTGACCCAAGAGTGAATGAACTGTAGGCGTACTTCTTTGAACACTTCACAGAAAGCCCTGCTTGGAAACACTTGACTGGTAGAGTGTATGCTTACTGTTTAGCGCCACCTTTTGGTGTTTCTCTAAATGTACTCCAGTAATCTTATCCACAAAAAAAAAACAACCCTGTATACAACCCCATTCCACAGATTCTCTTTTATGCATTCACAATATAAGATAAGATAAGATAAGAAAACCTTTATTAGTCTCGCAATGGAGAAATTCCCAATACACAGCAGCAAAGTTATGAAAGGAAGAAGTAGAACAACAAAATATCATTAATACAGCGAGAGTCACTACATGTATTTATTTTACGTTGCCTTTATGTTAATCCTGTTATTAAACTAACTGAACCAAAGACTGGTTTGATTCTTCCCTTTGTGTATTTCATAATGTGGCGGTGTTTACTGTGAGTTGTAAAATGGATGGATGCAATCTTAGTCCTGCTAGAAAACAGCACGGTGCTTTAATTAACGCTTGTGTAGACATGACTGAGAATGAACTTGATGTAGAATCACACGACTAAAGGAGGCCCTCACTATTGCAGATTTTATCGCAGGGCATTTTGGAGGGCAGCTGGAGAGCTTCGTTACATACAACAATTAAAATACAGATACTTGTTTTGGGTGAAATATATGTAATAAATATATAATTTAATAACTACAAGACCAGGTTCAGTTACTGAACAATGTTTTTTTTAATTTAAAAAAAACCAACTCAACCATATACACAATAAGTCGTTTTTGTAATAAGAGTATTTTGAATAACAAGTTATAACATCAAACAGAATGTCATATTTTAGATTTAACAGATTTTTTTTTTTTTTTTTGACTGCAGTGGTTAGACTAAATGCTGTAGTCCATCTTCAGATGGAGAGTTGCTCCATTTTTGTACAACGTTGCTTTACTGGGACGTGTGCCTTCATGACCAACATATCTGCCCGGAAATAGAAAGAACGTAAATATGAATTCATGAGCACGCTAATGATAGTGAAGCCCCGCTGATTCAGTGGGATTGATCGATAACCCCTGTGAATAGCAAGTGTTCACTCTATGTTTATTGCAATATCATATATCACATCGAACCCTTACCTGTAGTATGTTCATTGGGTTTGGTCTTCACTGAAGACTTTGGGAGTTTCCTCTTCTTTGGGCCAGGGGTGACTTCAGCAAGGCACTTGTTACCGGAACAGATGTCCTCTTCCATCTCCACCTTCTCTTCATACACTGTTAAAATAAATAAAATACTCCCACCTCTTCTCTATTGAGTAACAAGCAGAGCCAAGTGCTCAGAGTCTTCATGTCATGTGGAGTAATGTCAGCATTTAGCCATACCTTACTTAAACAAGAATATGGACCTACAGGTAGTTTCTTACCTTCAAACGCTCAAACACATTATTATAAATACCAGGCCCATTTCTGCTGGTCAACGTTTATGTTGTGAGGGAAGAATTAGCTGTCATTTTTTTCGGGCAAAGAGACTGTTACAGATGGTCTGACAGTACTGCTGACCTCTTATAATCGCAATTACATTAGTACACTTTTGCCATGCGTGTGTTAATGTGTGTGTGTACGTGCATACCTGTTTTAGACTTAATGTTTGTGTGTAAGCGTAGTTCTATACACGTTTTTGATGAAACAAAATGTGAAGCCTTCAACACTCTCAATTCCCCACCTATCGGACGTCTATCCGCACCCGAAATGGTCTAATCTTAGAATCGCCCCAGTACAGTCCAGTATATACAATTTAAAAATAAAAATAAGATTTTCCATTCAAAGATGGGTAAAATATTATCTATTTTGTCAAAGTAGACCTTTACGTTCAGTCAAACTAGATATAGTTTGTTAAATACCCAGCAAAGTGAAACGATTGAAATCTGACTTCTCTGGAAGCAAATTTCTAAAATGGACGTGGATGCACCTTGGGTAGCTAGCTACCAAGCTAGCTGAGCGTATATGCCACGCGCGGTCACGAATAACGATTTGAATGTTTTTTTTTATTTCATTTTAAATTATTTTCACTCTTTCCGAAAGGGTTCACATACCGTGAGTGGCGGAAGAAGTGTTCTCGCCCCAGGAAGACTCGTGGTAAAACGCAGCGACGCTGTCCACGGGATTTTTCTCCCACTGCAACCTGCCGGGCAGGGGCGTCTCGGTCTTGAAGATGAAGTTCCAGCGCTGGGTGTCCTCCTGGCTAATTTGATGGAGCTTCAGTTCCAAGTCTCGGTTGACATGGTCGTGGTCCACGGTGCCAAACAGACACTTGCGTACCAACTTTGTAGGCATGAGCATGTTCATCTTTGCCGTGACCGAGGAATACAAATTTCGATTTAAATGTGATAAATTGAGGAGCAGCGCGGCAATTAGGAGGTAGCGAAGCACACCAGTGGCTAATCCATTGACGTCACGACGAAGGAAATTTAGCTAATTAGCATGCTAACAACTTCCGCCAATTTCGAAGTCTTATTTAGGTTTGAAATTGTAATTTAAAATACTTTACATTCGAGATATAAAAAAACCCAAGAAAACACAGATTACTCACTCTCATTTTAATGACAACTGGAACAAGCTGCAATAATGCCCGTAAGGCTTTATTTTTAACTCTTTACTCAGTCCAACCCGAATAAAAAAAAAATATATAAAAAGTGGCCTGACTTTGGATGTAACCACATGTATAGACAAATGAACATTTTCTACATACAATTGTGACAAAGGGAATTCAATAAATATTCATTACACTGCAACATCTTGACACAATTATCTTATTCGTGGCTTAAAAAAAAGAAACCATTATCAAAACATTCGAAAGACTTTACCAACACATTTGAACGACTGCAGGAGGTTCGAATGACATAGCCATTCAAAATGTTTACTCCACATTGGCAGTTCCACGCTTCTGTTTTATGTGCCCTAACTAGTCTAATTGTGGTATTCTTATCAAAATTATGTTTGTCAAATAAGAATTGAGCAGAAAAATCACCGCATTTTTATCCATCTCAGAAGGTTGCCATTTTGTCCCGCACTGCCACTAGCTTACAAATTTATCATGAGAGACCTCCTGTAACCACTGTGATGAGGTAATTGACATTTTCCCGTGGAACCTGAAGAGGAAACATCTACAACCTGTAGACGTCATCATCAAAATGGATCCTTCTGCCATCAACATTACACCAATGGAATTGATTTGTTCATCAGGGAAGCAACAATTTCAACAAGTGTTGATTTCATCTGGTGTCACGCAATAATTTTCCAAGGCCCCAGTACACGACAATGAAAAAAATAATCACAAAACAACTATTTGGGTTTTTTAAAATTTATTATTTCAAAAAATAACTGCTGGTTTTCACAGGACATCAAGTGGAATAACACAATAGAGATTGACATAAAAGGTTAAGAAGAACTTTGCATTCCACAGTATAAAATCACAAAAGAAGATTTTCAATCAAAGGCACTGCAGTGTATATTTATTGGCTGGAAGCAAAAGTTTTGAATGGTTATCTTTTCACAATTTATATTCCACAAAAAAATTCAGCTTGACCAACCGGCCACAAGTGGCAATTTCCTCTGTTGAGTTAACACTGATGTGGTGTTACGAAAATATTCAGTTACGTTTTTTGAGTCTGTTACTCCTCAGTAGTAGTAATAGTAGAAGAGAGGGGACACACACACACACATACACACAAAGTACAAAAAAACAGAGCAACATAAGGCACTAGCAATTCTACTACACTAAGTGGCTGCACTTCACTGTCATGTAAACATACTGAAAGAATCACATGAATTTACACACAAATGTGACATTATCGAGACAGAAACATCCCCAAAAAGTAATACCAACATTATCGATGCAACAAATTAAAACTACACACTTGTAAAGTTCAGCATATTTGTATCATGGTTGAAACCAGCCAACCTGCATCACATCTGTACATAGTTATTTGGTTGAACTTGAATTGCAAATTCCACTTCTTCACTGACCCCAGCTTCTTCTTGAATTAATCTATCCATCCATGCATTTTCCGATCCGCTTATGCTCACAAGGGTCGCAGGGGGTGCTGGAGCTTATCCCAGCTGTCTTCGGGCAGTAGGCGGGGGACACCCTGAACCGGTTGACAGCCAATCGCGGGGTACACGTAAACAAACAACCATTCGCGCTCACAATCACACCGAGGGACAATTTAGAGTGTTCCATGAACCTACCGCGCATGTTTTTGGAATGTGGGAGGGAACCGGAGTACCCAGAGAAAACCCACGCCGCCCTCTTGAATTAATATTGAAAAGAATGCTTTGTTACACATTCAGTTGAGACAAACATTGGAGTGTTCCTTTTACAAATCAAGGGTTCATTTTAAAAACAATTAAAAGCCATTATTGCGTTGATACAAATTTGGGAGAAAAAAACTTCACTTAGCATTATACGCCACACTTTAGCAATATGTTAATTATGATTCCCCCCACCCACCCTCCAAAAATTTACTTCTGCATGCAACACATCGCGACTCTTTCTTTGGTGTACAAAACAGAAGAATTCAAACAGGACCATCTGAGCACCACGTTCACACATTTGGCTCTCAGCCACCCCGAAACATCCCAATTGTGCAAGAAAGCTCAGTAACTTCCTTTCTACGTGGTAAGATTGTACCCTTGCGTGGTGTCATGCTGCGGCTGAGGCCTTGTCTCCGGGGGGCCGACGATTCGAAATGTTGTCATTGGTCACTTGCGGAAGGAGAGAACAATCTCAGTCCGAATCAGAGTCTGAAAATTCATCTGGAAGACAAAAACATTTCCATCAGGATGATTTTGGCACATCCCCATTTGGGCTTGTTGAACAGTTGATGCATTTTGCGGTGGGGCGGGGGTTATTGTTCATACAAGCAAAACTACTGGAACTTATGACTGACAAGTGTGCCTTACGAGAAACCAGCTTTTATTGTGAAGCTGAGAGAAGATGGAAAATCAATCTCAACAACGTCCGAGAGGAAGGAGTGAAAGTCATGAACCTGGACTAAGGTACAGCTACGAAACTGGAACATGCACAGTACTTATTGACCAAAAAGGGCAGAGACGATTGTCAAAAATTGGGGGAGAATATTTTACGGACTGTCAAAGTGCTGGAAAATGGCAAAGCTTGGAGGAAAAAAAAAAATCAAAAGCACGCAAGTTCATCTTTGAAACTCGGCAAATTGAACTCAGATGTCTGCAGACATTTTTTCTGCCAATCTGGAGATCGACAGATGCACCCAAATGGATTTCACAATCCTTAGCTGGTGACCGACTATGTTCATGCAGTTTTTTTTTTGCCATAAATGTCAGGGGAGATCTTGTAAAACGTGACATTTAAAAAGATATATTTTTGGGGGTTCAAATTTATTTCCAATTTCATTGGGTGTCAATTACACTTGGCAGGGGTTGATTCTAAGGTAAATATCCAAATTGTTTAAATCGATATATCTCATCGAATATCACTTTTTTTTTTTCAAAACTCGGTAATCAACCTCAAAGATCCTGATGGTGTAAAAGCCTGCTTGTGGACCGATACCTTGCTGTCTGGAAGGCTCCTCGGTGGTCTCGCCGCCTTGCTTCAGGAAATTGGCGAGCTCGTTAAAAATGAGATAAAAATCCAAAGCAAAGGCAATGGTAGCGATGAAGCCAAAAACCTGTGAGGGGGATATAAGAAGAAACCGCGGGTGGAATAAAGACTTGCATATTGCGATCGAAAAAAAAATGTGTCTTGAAGGATGAATAATGATGCTGAGTGGTAGAAGCGGTCATCTGTTAAATTAAATTTACCCCGGCGGCTTTGGAGGAACCGTCCACATATTTGGATACCGCAATGATGGAAATGATGAAAAAGATGACGGCGGCCGTCACGCACCTCATAAAATCCTTGCAAGGGGAAAAGAGCAAATACACTTAGGAGAGGGAAAAGGATACACAGAAATGGCGCTTTCTTGTAAAAACATGCGCCGATGACCCGGGGCGGCGTTCCTTTCACCATAAGGGGCCAGAGGAAGCCTTTAAACCGCTCGTTGAATTTGGTCGAGTAGGCAAAGAGCAGGAAGAGAGCGGCCAGGAACTCCAGCAGCGGCACCGTCACGAAGGCGGCCGCCGTGGACGCGGCGAAGCACACGAAGTCCACGAAGGATAGCGCCTACAGAAACGTGGAGAGGGAACCAAAAGACGCACAGGCAGGACACGCTTTCATCAACAGGAACAAGAAATGAAATCCCTTCTCTGCCTGAATAAAGCTCAGCCTCATGTCTTGACTTAAAAAAAAAAAAACATTCTGAACTTCTCTCCTGAGCTTCGTTTATTTACAAAGTGTGTCACTTCCCACATGGAGTCTGTTTACTTCCTGACATGGATGGCTATCTTTCAGCCTTGCACCACTTTGCTTTGTCTCTTTTTCCTTTCATCCACACTCAGCTTGGCATCCGTCTGAACCCCAGTGTCCATCTGTACCGTACACACGGGTAGGGGAGGGGGGGTGGCGGGGTGGGGGACACATCTGGCAAGCAGATCTGGCTCGTGGCCACGACTAATTCCGAACACTATTTAGGTCGAGTTCAAGTAGGTTGAGTCCACTTTTGATGGTCTCTCAACGCCCACTTTGGAAGCAAAGGAGGTTCCCTGAGAGTGGATCTGATCCACCCACGGCTCCAGGCCGACTTCCTGTAAGGAGATACAGCTGCAAACAGACAATGTTGATTCACTCTTACACAAAATCCCTCGTGCTTGCGGCACAAACGCTCACTTGTCCGAATGCTAAACACAAAGCGGTAACGGTGACCACAAATGTCAAAGATGAGTTGTTGGTCCTTTCTGCTGAACAGACACGTCTCTCGAGTTTATTTTAATTAAAAGAATGTACTTCTTAAACGTCACTAGTGTTAAAAATGGACTGCGCTGGGAAAACTAGTTGACAATATCCTATTTCATATAACACACCTGGGATTCTTTTAAGAGTAGCCAGGATAAAACACTTGGCTTGGCACATGAGTTACAGGTTGATGTTTTTGTTTTATAAACGACCCACGTTTCTCTGAGCCCGCAGGCACTCTGAAGTCATCATAGCGGACAAACAAATTGTACTTAAAAGGAATGAGCGGGCAGGTATTAAAAAGTCATAAAACTCGCCGTGAGTGCAACGATGAGTCACAAACCTAATGGGCCAAATAGAAGTCTCCCGTTCCATGTACACACCAAAAAAGGACTCTTGCTAACATGATTCCATTTGCTGCGCTGCAGGAATTGTTGTTTGATACAGATGGAATCGTAACACTCGGGGTCTTTTTAATATTGTAAGAGGAGGTGATCCTCCGGTGCACGTTTTTCAGATTTTGACACTGCATGGCCAGTTGGAAACCATTCAAAGCTGTCGCAAGGAGTTCAGGACACACACACATGGTGGACAAACGGCAGGTTGATAACCATCTCGATGAAGGTAACAAACCGTTTCCAATCTGTCAGCGTGCGCTTTTGATTCAACGTGGCAAGCTCGAAAATAATGACTTCCGTTGAGGCCGCTGTAGCGTGCACGAAAATGATTCTTGAGCTCGTTGCTAGTTATTTATCTTGGACATGAAATATACACGGTCTGTCCAGTCGCTTCTGTTCAAACAGCCTCAACAATTTGTCAAGCACGTCAAGTGGAGTTAATCATTTACTCAGCACGGTTTCCATCCCATGGTTCCTAATGCCCAACACCCAAAATGTCCAAAATGACTGCGAGCAGAGCATTAGGTGCAAGACGCTCCGTTGCGGATGTCGGGTCGTGCGCTCGGTGAGCACGCTGCTCCAGGCTACACATTGTGGAATGGAAATGTGTGACTCTGAGGAACAGAATGACCGCCCTGTGACCATAGCCCAACATTAGCTGAAAGTCACATGACACCACCGCGATTAGAGGAAAAAAAAAAAAACAAGACCCTTCCTTCCCACTAGCACATGATACTGCTGATGTTGCATGTGTGCTCTGCGTTTAAGTACAGACAACGTGGACTTGGTATTGCGCAATTCTGAACGACAAGCTTGCATTAAAAATGGTACAATTGACGTTATTCCCCCCCCCCATCCATTTTCTATCATTCGCGCCCTCAAAGATGATCACAAATTATCTTTATAATCGTGGAGAAAGTCGACTTAGAATGTGTGAGTCTGACAAGAGTAAAGGCAGGACCAGGTTTACTGGTTTTGCAGTGGTTTTGTTCTTACGGTGTTTCATGATGCGAAGCGATGGAGTGCGACCAACAAATTCCTTGAAAGTTTGAACACTTTCCCCAATAAAGACGCTTGTAATTCAGTTTGTGCCTTTAAAAAAAAAAAAAAAGGTTTCCCTGATGATAAGTTTTTGCTTTTCTAAATGAACCAGGTAACCCTCCTGTTGTGTTTCGGGTCAAACTGACAAAACATGACAGTGTTCCCTCACTTTCCGCCTGTGATACTTTCCGCGCCCCGCCTCCCCAGCCCCAAAAGTGAATGAATTTCCGCAAAGTAGAGAGGAACTTTCAAAAAATATATATTTTTTTTAAATCCTTTTTTCGGGGGATTTCCACCTCTGTTAAGCCTTTTAGCCATTACGAACCACCTTCACACGGTTCCCACCCTTCTAAACACTGGTTACACCAAATAAAAGTCACTTTTAAAACGCAAAATGTAAAATACATACTGAGCTGCTGATTAGAGGCGATGACCAATTCTCATTGTCTCGTTTTTTTTTTTTTTTTTTTTGGAAATCAATTAGCCTGACCCTTCTGCCACCCCTATAAACAAATGCATGAATCTAAATAAATATTTGAATAAATCTCTAAACTTTTTTGACTGGTACTATTTAGAAGGCAAAATAGCACAAAAAACGCGCTAAAATAAGGAGGTAAGACTGCAAAACGTACAAAAAAAAATCTGTGATTGATCGAGCCGCAATAACTGAACCGCGAAATAGCGATGGAACACCGAATATGAAATATTTTTAAGGCCATATTTTTGTGTTTTCTCTCTCTCTCGCTCTCTCTCTCTCTCTCTCTCTCTCTCTCTCTCTCTCTCTCTCAGAACAAACATATTTATCTACAGTGTATTTCATATGAAATAAGGTCGATTACTTTATTTGGAAATGTTTATTTTGCCTTGTCCGCTCGTCACGTCACTAATGAAATCCCTGTATGCACACAAACTGACCTACATTTAAGTCGCCACTTGGAAGTTGGAGTTGTGTTAAAGCGCGCGGCGGTGGACACTCCTCTGCGAAATCTTGAGCAAGAAAACTTTCCTACCACTTCGGCGATGAGCAGCATTCCTTTCCTGGAGGAGGCGAACTCTCTGCTGGGGAGGACCGACTGCAGCACGCTGCGGCTCGGTTGCCGCGAGTCGGGAGCTTCGACGTCACCCATGGCGGACACTAGAAAACAAAAATGCGAGGCAGCGAGGACGCCGCGTTGGGGCTCCGACGAAAAAGGAATGGACGAAGCTCCTCTGAGGTGGAAGCGGAAACAATGACAGCGCGGAAGCAACATCTGTTTGGCCAGATGTGGAAGGGGGGTGGGGGGGTACAACCCCCCAATACTCGCGCGGGCGCGCGCACGTACGCGCGCGCACGACCATCCCGTGATGGGAACGTCTCTTCAGTCAGGATGTCACATCATTGAGAAAGCGACGCAGGGCCGCCGGACGATTAGCTTTTGAGTTATCATTTGGATAAACGATCGACATTATCTCCAACATTTCTGCGAGATAAAAATAATAATTTAAAGTTATATACATTAGAGTGGTGTACCTTCTATTTTCATGCTTTCTCTGGAGTCTGGTTTCACTTCTTGGCTTGGTGAAAGTGCTGTTCTGGAAAAGTGCACGGCTAACGGTCCGTCAGGAAATCAAAGATGTTCCGATGGAGAATGTTAGATCAGAATATGTGCTCATCTGGGCGTGGAATCACGTATTCTCACTGATGAATGGCTATCAGTTTCAATGTTTTAAGATCAAAGAGTTGTATCAAATATTGTGTTTCCAAATAAATTATTCTTTCACATTCATGGAATATAGCCATACTTCCACCGTTACCACGATCCATTAACACGGTAAATCGAAGTCCAATTTGACCCAGAACCGCCTCGTTGTACCCAAACGTTATAGCACCAGAATGATATTTTGAAATATTTATGATCGAAGTGCAGTGCGAATGTATGACGTAAGAGTGCTGTCAAATGTGACCCCGACATGAAGTGTTGAGGAAAACCGGACAAGAATACTTTCGCTTGTCTTTTGCGGCCGTCAGCAGGACGTCGGTTCGGTTGAGATTGAGTTGCACAAGGCAGTGGAGGACAAAGAGGAAGTGGCGATCTGACCTTTTCATTGTTTTTTTTAAGTCATGCGTGTTATTTATTTAAAACCTCTCTGCAGACTCACCATTTAAAGTTTCATCTCAATCACCGAGATGAAATTTAAAAACTATCTCCAAGTGGATCAGACGGCAACACGCCCACGTGATGCTGCACTTGGAGAAAAGTATCGGTGGCAGCTGGTTCGTGGTGTGGTCACACTTTACTCCTCTGTTGTGATGGAAGGAGTTCATTTATAAAGCACATCTGCGTCATCACATCAGCTCAAATTTCCTTTTTCCAATTAAGGAAATGACCACGGACATGCAGATGCGTCTCAATAAACTGAATCGAGATGACCGTAATTCGTTTATTTCTGCTCAATTCAATCAGTGAAACTCATGTTTGATGGATCCGTTAAACTCAGGAGAGCACCTTTTGAAGGACAAATGCTATTTTCTCTTGAATTTTGTAAAATTATGAGCAAATGCGATGTCAGAAAAAAAAACAATCATGAAATATTTCACTTTCCCTAGTGAATCTTTGCAGAGTATGTGTTCTGCTTTTTGAATTGAAAAACTGGAATGAATTAAACATTTCTCGACAATGTTCAGATGTATGAAGATACATCAGGAATGTGATAAGCAAATCCAAGAAAAAAATATTTTTTAATCTCAGTACTTGAAGCATGTTTCTTGTGTATTTGTGGGAGCATATACTGTACTATACCACCAAACATTTCAACTGTATTCAAAACATACATTTCATTGAAATAATTACATGCACCAATGTAAAATTGCACAATTCATATTAGGGACCGACCTTATTCAAGATATTTGTCAAATGTTTGCACATTAGAAATAAGATATTCAAAATGGCGAAATCCAGCAGACTGTTGTGCGAGCGATCGCCGGAGCACTAAAAAAAAAAAGAACAGTAACAATATTGCCATCAGTCAATTATTTTTGCATGCAAACACATGAAGAGAAATATACAAAGGATGTGTGGACTTTTAAGACCACTAACAAGTTTTTTTTAATCCCTCAAGGTTGATCAATCAGGTTTGACCTCAGAGATATTTCCAGGATTACAAATTTCAGCGTTGGAAGGCACAGTGTTTTCCCACAACTCAGTGATTAAATCGATTTAAAAAAAAAACAGCAATCTAAACTCATGGAACAAAATTCTAATTCAATACTACACGTGAGTTTAACAAATGCGCACATTTAAAAACACTGAACAGTTCCAAAAGTTGCATCCTCAACTGCAGTTCGGCACATGGACAAGTTTGGCTTCCCGCTTGCTCAGTGCGGCCACTTGCACTTCCAGGGAGACGAAGTGGGCACTTTGAGACACTTTCCTAACTTCTCACAGCCGGCTGGGGCCCAGTTCTGAAAAAACAGCAGTCGCACAGACACATTCAAACAATAAAATATTGCCTGGATGTTTAGCAAGGCTGTGGAAATCATACAGGTTATGTTTTCGTGACGTATGCATGGTCAAAATGCTGTTCGTCTTGGGTTTTTGGTTTCTGTCTTTTTGCGTCGGCAATATACTGAAATGATTTGGGGCAGTATTGTATGAATTGATTTGCAGGTCACCTCCATGTTCACTGCACTTGTATTTAATTAGTTTTCCACAAGGGGGCAGTAGTATATCACAAATGAGTTTGCCGTTCACGTTCTTTCGAGCTTCAAGTGGAAAAAAAAGAGCGAGTGGTCCACAATCACTGTGGTGATTTTAGTAACAATCTAAATTCGTTCTGAATTAAAATGTTTTCAAAAAAGCTGTCTCACTCATGCAAGTTAATATTTCGGGTTAGGAGGACCTCGGTGCTTTGCATCATTACGCTTACATTCTTTCAACCTATTGTTTATGTAAGTTGAGGGGTTCATTGTTTTTAGTGGATAGCCCTACTTTAAGAACAGGCAAAAGGAGAGATGGAATCCTTTGAAAGCAGTTTTAACATTTTTTTTCAACGTCTGCTCCGCCGAACGAACAAGAACACGCCTCCTTCCGGCAACGAAAACACTTCTTGCTTTCCTTCAGCCAATCAAACGCAAGCAACATAAGAACGTTTCAGCAATTATTAAACAATATAATTTAGGTCACTGTCACATAAAAGAATATAATGCTCAAATATAAAATGAAAATAATTCATCATTGAACACAAGCTTACATTTATTTGACAGTTTTCCTATTATTTGTACTCAATTTTGTGTCTGTTTTGCAGGATATGTATTGGGGAAGACATGCGAGGAAAACTTGCCATGACCGCAACGTCGCACATGTTGAGCTGGGGGATGCCTGCGACCAGCGTCTTCTTATGGTGATCCACAATTGGAGAGATGCGGCTGAGTACATCCTGGTATTCCTTCGTCAAAACACTGCCGAAACACAAGCCAAGACACTGAAATTAACCATCACCTCCCCTGAAATATTAAGCCCAGTTTTATTCCCATCTAGGTTTCACTGGCAACATTTATTTGTCAGCACCGAAGCCCAAAACCCCCGAATAGCTTGCTAAAGGAAAAAAAAAAGAATAGAGCTTTTATGAGGCCGATGCGTGTTTGCAGACAGCTAATTGACGGCGCAAAGACTTGTTTGCGACTTGCTTACAAGGAATTTGAAAAGGCACACGCGCGCATTGCCTAATCCCCTCGCTTTGTCGTGGCTTTGTGAAGAAGGAGTGTTGCAAGTGAAACACTGGCCCTCGTGTAGGCCGTGATGAAACACTGCTGTGGCGGCCGAGCTTAACTCATTATATCAGAGAGGGGGCGGTGGGTGTGTGTGGGGGGGGGGCATTGCAGCTTTCAAGCACAAAAACACACACGCACACGCCGGCACCCCGTGGGAAAGCCCACTCAGCGGGGGCGACTGTGGAACTATCCCCCCGTCTCTCAATTACTGCTGTTGGACACCAGTGGGCCCCACACCTCTGCGCATTATTATTTTCAGTGTGTAAAACACGGAGCCCCCGAAGGCTTTCAAAGGAACGCCGCTCTCAATAGGACCTGTAGGGTTAATGGTCTGTGCTGTGTGTTGGGGCGGTGGTGGGGGAGAAGTGGGCTTCTGGTGGCGTGACACACAGATAGACAAATATCAGCAGTGCAATTACACCCCTGATACTCTCGCTGGCAGCACCTGTGCCAGGCCTCCGTCCTCCCCTCGCGACAAGCCCTGCCTTCTGATTGGCCCCCGGGGACCGTGTGCATGCGTGCGAGGTGAAGTGTCAATTAGAGTAATAACCCCAGGCCCTGTCCGGCTCACACCTCCCCTTCCCCTCGCCCGGATCTCCCACAGGGCGGCAAGGCTTCCGCCATCAGCCGGCACCTGCTCCCTTCCTCCACGCTCTCGGCTTTGACTTTCCCGCACAATTAGACGAGTGCTAGCGCGCCGACTGCAATTAGTCTCTCTCGCTCTCGCTCCGCGTTTGTCATCAGCGAACGACTGTGACCATCGCTGGGGTTGTGCTGGTGGTAGTGGGGGTGTGATTACAGCTCTCGGTTAAAAAGGCAGACGAAATTTGCTGCGGATATCTGAAATCACAAATTCTGTTGCTCCTGATTCCCATCGGCGGAAAAAAAGGGGGCAGGGGGATATACTCATTCCCCTGCTATCTGTGCTGCTGATTCATTCCGCGATAGGCGATGGAGCGACTTCACAGAACGTGAGCGAGTGTTCGGCTTGCAAGCCAAGCGCCGCGCCGGCAAAGCGTCAGTCGCGCAAAACCCCCAAAAGTTTGCCATTGTCGCGTCCACGCGCGCACTAATCGTATTGGAAGCAAAGCGCCGCATCCAAATCTAATTATATCGTTTGTTTGTGTCTCTTGTGCAAACAAATAATGAAAAGCCACCGTCGGCGCGGCTCATTAGCATGACTATAACCCTTCGCTTGCTGGTGCGCAGGCAAAGTGCGGAATAATAAGCAGGCGCTATGCAAATGGACTCTTTTGATTTATAATTTATGGCACCCATGGGGGGGAAGGGGCATTGCTCAGGTGTGTCGCCATGCCGATTACTGATTCATAATACTATTTCTGGAAAACACACACACACACACACACACACACACACACACGCGCGCACGCACGCACGCACGCACGCACGCACGCACGCGTAGGCACACAATCAAGAGCACAGCGGCAGACGGAGGGGGAATTGAGGAGACAATCAAACGCATGTGTCCTGCCTAACCCCTCCCTCTAACAGCCCCCCTACCCGCGAATCCCCCCAGCCCCACCCCTGAGTGGAAATGGTGCACTTGGGTGAGGACTATTGATCGGGGACGAGGGAGCTTGGTGGTAGGGAGCAGATGAGGCCAGACGGCAAGAGCCCGCCTGCAGCGTCAGAGCCGGGGGCCGCACTCTGCTTGTGTTAACCTTGAAGCCTCAAGTCGTCGTCCACTTGGAAGCAGGAAAAGATTCTCAACCCATCCGGCGCAGTGCTGGACTTGGACTGGCAAAGCTTGAACCCGGTTGGGATCATCAGCCTCATGCCTGATGATCCTCAAGAGCGCATTCAAGCCTCTTGAGAACCGAATTTAGTGAATTGTGCGATTGTAGTTTGCCGGACGGGCGTTCTGGACTGCCCGGACCACAACGCAAGTGAAGGCATGCGTGCAGACAGGCGCTGTATCATCTTAAGTGGCTCTTTAGGTGCAGGCAGAGATTAATGGCAGCCTGGCAGTCGGTCCAGCTGCGGGAGCGAGGAGCACACGCGTGTACGGATGGACAGGCACACACACACACACACACACACGCACGCACGCACGCTTAAAAAGGACGGAGCAGAATGCTCCCAGTGGATGCGGAGGAACAGCCACTGAGAAGGGAAGTGGCAGAAACTCACAGGAAATGGTTAGGAGGATGGAAAATGGAGATATGTGACCTGACTTCCTGTAAATCGTGCCTGCATTTTACTGAAGTGAAAAAAAAATCTTCTCTGCACTCAGTACATGGCTGCACATTGATTAGTTTAGCTTTTTTTTTTTTTTGTCTTTCAAGTAGACGATGCCAATACAAAAATGAATATTTTATCATCCAATCTCATTTCAGAGCTGAGACAAAGATGAAGAGGGCATGAGGACGGGGGAAAAAAAAGATGTGGGGCAAAGCCGCAAAGGGCAGGTGGTGGTGGGGGGTGGGGGAGACTTCACAAGATTTCAAACCAACTTAAGGTTGAAGGAGGCAGCTGCCCGACATCATCTTGGTTCACTTGGTTTTCTTGAATATATAAGCAGTGTCCTCCGAGCTCTGCTGCATCGAGATTTTTGGTTACAATTAGTGCTCTGATATAAATGAAATGGAATTCTACTGAATTTCAAAGCTGCATTGATACATGTATTCAAATCTGTATTGCCGTACAGTACATATACAGTATACCCATGCAGTACATTCACACCCTCATCGAGTGGACTTTGTTGCTCCTTTGAGCTGAGACCCAAAACACACCAAAGCTTTTTAAAGCGCACTCTCTCCGAATTGCAAGCCGAGCAATTTATCTCGTAATTTTAACCCGCCGTGGCGTGACACGTTTATCTTGAAGAGGGCTGTTTGCAATCACAAAGACAAGAGCGCGATTCAGGCGCACTGGGGGCTCAGCGGATCAATCGGCCGCCTTCTTACGTCTGCGACTGAAATCGCCATTGAGCTCATCAACATTCCGCGTGAGGAGCGCGGCGAAAACCGTCTGCCGACATTCGCCCAGCACGCCCTTTTCTCACGTTTCTTTGTCTTGTTGCTCCCTCCCCGACAACAAACCGCAACTGGACTTTTTAAGCAACTGACCTGATCGGGAACTTCTCCCCGGGATCTCGACCCAGGTGGAAAATGAGAGGCTGAAGTGTGTGCTCCTTTTGCTCATGCGTGGTAACGCCCGCGACCTCCTGACCCGGACAGAAGTTCACACCCTGAAAGAGAGCAGTTGGCTGCTTTGAGACATCAATAGATGATTTTTGAATTCGAATCCTCGCCACCACCTAATTCCAGAAGGCACCGAGATTGATCAGTAACTGTAGATCGGTGTTCCTTGTTGCTATAGCAGCCTTTTTCAAGTCTCCCCGTTATAAATCCATCCGTCCATTTTCCAATCCGCTGTATCGTCACAAAGGTCGCGGCGGGTGCTGGAGAACTATCCCAGCCGTCTTCGGGCAGTAGGCAGGGGACACCCTGAACCGGTCGCCAACCAATCGCAGGGCACACAGAGACAAACAACCATCTGTGCTCACACTCACACCGAGGGACAAATTAGAGTGTTTAATCAGCCTAGCCTGCCATGCATGTTTTTGGAGGAAACCGAAGTACCCGGAGAAAACCCACGCAGGCACGTGGAGAACATGCAAACTCCACACAGGAAGGCCGGAGCTGTGATCGAACCCACGACCTCTGCACTGTGAGGTCGGCGCGCTAACCACTGGCCCACCGGGCTGCCTGCCATTATCCATTAAAAAAGAAAAAAAAAAGAACCACAAGTTAAAGTGACTTTCAAAGAGGCCCTCCAGATGATTGTCAAAAGAATGCACAACAAGTACAAGAGAGTAGACCACCGAAATGACATAGTTGCATAAATATGCACACCCTCAAAGTAACACGGTGTTGCAGCACTTTTTGGGTCCGAGTCAATCAGCGTGGCACATCTTGATGGTGGACTCTGGCTCAGCCACTTGTTGATTTGGGTCCAAGTTGCTCCTTATGTCGCATCTTTCGAGCAGAAGCCTGAAGGCTGTATTCATTTAAAATCATGTCCCCAAAAGAAGCTGCAAAAGTAAGGAGGGGAACGATGAGCGTTTAATTAGGAATTGTGTTCATTAACTTGATTGTTGATGAATGCGCTTCTTGGCTGCAAACAGCAGTGGGTGCTGCTGATATCGTCTCAACTCGCAATATCGCGACGGGAAGTTGAGAGCTATATTCGCGCTACTCAAACACCTGCGGTGATCATCACGCTAATACGACTCCGGCAGTGAGGAAAAAAAAACAGGAGTTCAGAACATTCAGGGTGAGATTTTTCCATTCCTGTTAAAATTAATCTTTCAAAAAAAAAAACAAAAACACTTTTTTTCGTTTGGTCACCAAAAATTTCCAGTCATTCTTGATGTGACACTTTCTTGTTCGGGATATTGACACTCATGGAGTTTTCAAAGCTAATGGGACTGTGTGGCTGAAAGCATGTTTGAACAGATTTTGCGCAACATATTGCATCATTATTTTGGGATAAAAGATGATGTTGCCATATCTGCTTTGTCCACTGCCGATGAGCAACTTCAATAGATGATGCTTGGGGAACGGCTCATTCTGCGCGATTCAAATGTTGCCTTTTTAATCCACTTGAAAACAAGCTCTTCATTCAACGATAATGATCATTTTCAAAGCGATCCACAATGTTTTCTCCAAAATGTCTTTTGAGTGATTCCTTCATTCTCACTGGCAGCACTTTGGTGGGCATCATGATGGAGTCACACACACACACACACACACACACACACACACACACACACACACACACACACACACACACACACACACACTCCTTGAGAAAGCCCCAGAGATCCGCCTCTTACTTCAAAAACACAAATTCACTTTTTGGGGTGAGCGTAAGTAAAATTGAAAACGCTTTCATCTGTAAGGCAGTGTTGCTGCCCCCCCCTCTGAGATGGCCCCGACAGAACACCTCAAAATACATATTGAAGCGCGCCAGGGAGCACGATAGATACCCGCTGCCCCGCAGAGGCTCGTCTGATCCCGACAGCTCCCGCCTTTGAAAGCCGAGAACTCAGAAATGCAGAAAAGAAAGAAAGCCAGCTCATCCCGGAGGAGACAGAAGAGGCCTGGTGTGTGTGCAGCTCTCTGCTTCTTGTACTCCATACATGAGCGAGTACTCGCGTCTCTGAGGACACGAATGGTATGGAGCCCAAAAGGGGGGGGGGGGGACGGACGATTTCAAACTCAAGCTGCGCGAGGCTGCGAGGGCATCAGAGAAACAGCGGGCATCCAGCCCCCCCCCCCCAAAAAAAATGAAACCAATATATGTGAAGTGAATATTTGGTACAAGGCATGTGAATGTCATGTGTCGTGTTCCAATGTTCAAACTGCCTAATTTAAAACTTGATTAACCGGACGTGCACTGTGTTGTCATATTTTAACATTCATAACCATGACACGAGATTAAGAAGTCAACTGCTGTGCCGTAACACTTCATAAAATGTACATTTGGGCCAGAGCAATGTGGATTTTTTTTTCTCCATTTGCGGTTCTATTGACTGTATGGCACGGTCGGATCTCGGGGAGTTTCGGCTCATCCGTTAGATCCTGATCCTAAATTGATTAAGGTTCGGCATGCCAAACTTTCGGTAGATTCTCTGCTTGACGCCACAAATGATGAAGGTGTCCAAATTTGTTTTTTTTTTTTTGGGGGGGGGGGGCGGTGGTGGGTAGAGGCCAATGGCTACAGAGAAAAAAAATCTTTTGGAGCGTGCTTGGAAATTTTTTTTTCTTGCAGTAAAATCAACCACGTGGGGCACGCGCAGAAAATCGCAGTCTATTGAAAGAAACACCACAGGACCGCAAGTTAGCCATCCAAAAACTGGCAGTGGATGACAAAGTATTTTGAAATATTCACGTCACCGCAAAGCCCGCAGAGAGTTTGACGGCAGCCGTTTGAAGCCTGCGAAATTTCTCATTTTCCTCATGGCTGAGCTGCGTGAACACCGCCTTGAGTCAGACCTCTGCTGGCTATTAACCTGTAATGTCTTCACACACGCGCACAGAAACAAACGCGCACACCTCACCCCTGTTTATTTCTTGTGACGTGGGACGAGAGCTAAATCGTAACAAAGTAGCGCAAAAAGCTGGCGCGAAGGCTGGAAAATAATGAAATGCGCCAAAAAAGTCCATTTTAGTGTTCTATTTACATTTAGTGCATTTTATGAAGCGCGTTGTGTGTCGTAGGAACAGTTTAAGAATCCCATATCTGTCAGCTAAAAGCGTCGGCTTTGGCGGGAGCCCGGTCGAAGACGTTTTTCACCGAAAACCCAAAGTACACGCAAAAGCTTTCTCTCGCCCTCGCCGCCTCTCACTCTCATGTACTCACACGAATCAATAAGCAACTCGCAGGCAATCAGACACCATTATTTGTGAAGTTCCACTTCAGTTCACATGAGATGATAAAAGAGGCTGCTATTGATTCAGCGGCCCTGAAGGAGAGAGCAATTTAAGCGAGCGATGGGGCATAAAGCAAACCGAACGGCGGCAAAGGAGGGAGGAGCGGCGACGGACACTTAGAAGCAAAAGCGCCAAAACCGGACTGCTTCTCAAACATGGACTTTCACATTCGTCCCGATGCGTAGAAGCAGCGCACAGTTGTCGTTGCCAGTTTTTTTTTCCCCCTCCCCACGCCATGCTTATCTGTATGATCTCAAAAAAAAAAAAAAAAGTCCCCAGCAGGAAATGTTGCTATGTAAATTACGAGGGGAGGTGGCAGGGGGGAATTCTCCGCTGGAGCTGCAACAAACGAGTCTACTGGCTGATAAATGATGCAAGTTTGCTGATTTAAGCCCTACTCATTAGTATTCATTACACTGGGATGTACGCAGCAGTCAACTGATGAGCCATTTTCAGCGCCGCCTCAGCAGGGAAAGCCACAAAGGGGTTGGATGCGACACTACATTTGTACAACACTTGAACGCATTTTCCCATATGGCCAAAAGTGTTTGGACAGATGTCCGTTCAACCCGATCAGTCCTCCTTTACAGCTTCCACTCCTCTGGAAGGATTTTGGCTTGCGGGAAATTGCGCCTATTCATCAATGGTGAGGTCAGAGGTCACCCACACGGGATTTAGCGGGCCTACCGACTCCAAACATCTGTTCGGGTTCTTCTCAAAGGTTTCGAACGGCGAGCTCATTCAAGGATGTTTTTTTTTAATGGATCTTGCTCGCGGTTGCGATTAAGTGTGGGATCGTGGAAACCAAAATGACTTTGCAAGATGAAAAGTTCAAGAGGGGGGGCACTGGGTTAATCTGAGACTTTTCCATCAAGTGCATGTGGCGCACGGTCATCTCACCTTTTTCAACTCATCCAACGAGTTGGTCCAGGTCCAGTAGTGGGCCTTGTATTGCCCGAGCCTGACGGCCATCAGCTCGTTCCCACGGTAGTAGAAGATTGGCCTGGTGGAGAGGACATATCGCAATTGGGCGGAAAGACTCACAAACGCATTTCGGCATCTTAGTCCCGAGAACAAGGTCAAATGTGTGAGCGCGCGCCAGTAATTATACATTTACCGATGGTGCAGTACGTGCGAGCTGTTCAGGAGAACGGGGGTCAGGTCCAGTCCATCCAGGGCTCGATCATCAGGTGGGCTGATGCCGGCCAGAGATAAACTGGTGGTGTACAGGTCCATCACACTGGAGAGTTGGAAATTCACCTTTCGAAGCAAAACGGGTTTCCTATCAAAAAGTGAACTCGCAAACGACCCTTTAACCACAGAGGCTTTGAAAGAAAGACCTACGGTTAAACCCGAGCCATGCCTTCCATTCTATCACTCTCGTTGCACAAAACTTGGGAAGTCGTCATGCGAGGACTCACAATAAAAAGGAAGAAAGGGAGAAAGAGGAGTAGGGAGTAGGATGAGAAGAAGGAGGAGGAGATGGAGGGTGAGAGGGAAGACAAGGAGCAGGAGGAGAAGGATGAGGATGAAAAGGAGGAGGAGGAGAGGGAGAAAAGGAAAAAGAGAAAAAGGAAGAAAAAGAGAAGAATGCGAAGAAGGAAGACAAAGACGATGACGGGAGAAGAAGACGACGAAGACAGTGAAGAAGGAAGATGAAGGCAACTCAACTGTATATCTCGAGCATTTTAAAACCCACCGCATGCAAAGTGTAGTACGTGGAGCAAAAATAATTCATACGACTACAAACAATAACACAATAAATGAATAACAAAGACAGCGGCGAGCGCAAAAACAGTCAAACTGAAAATCAAGTCACAGGCTGAGTCACACGCCAAAGATGAGGAAGGAGTTTTAAGACGCGTTTCAAAGATGGGCGGCGAGGAGGGCTTGTCGAAGGTTCGGCGACGAAGGTTGACGAAAGACGAAGATGACGACGGAAGGAGGACGACAACGACAAAGAAGAAAAACCCTGAGGTTTTTTTTCTGGGGTTGGGCTCTGGACCCAGCTCCCCCTTGACCTTCATGAGGATAAGCTGTCCAGAAAATGGACGGATGGATGCCAAGTTGCAAACCTGAAGTCAAGTCGGCAGATTTAGATCACCAACAGTAAGAGTCAGCGGTTCACTTTTTTTTTTTTTGCAACTGTCCTGAACAGCTGACAGCGGTCAAAAGTTCCTCACACTTGCCTGTATTGTTAATTAAGACGTTATCATTCCGATGGTTCAAACCTGGTGTACATTCAATAGTCCCTGTCGTAAAATTGGTTTCAACCCCAAAGCAATTTGGGATCCGCCTCCAACAGATTTGCATTCAGCCGTACAACAAACGAGACGACATCAGACTGAACGCAGAACGAATGCAAGTGCTGCTCCAAGCTTGTCGATCTCAGTGACACAGTAGCTCGTTGAAGCCACCGGTAAAAAATGTGTTTACGGCTTCCCAAATCAACAATCTCACACTCGGGGAAGACCGCAAAGGCGCTCTTTTGTGGCCGACTTGATCATCAAAGCCAACTTGCAGAGTTGTGATCGTGTGAACGCGGGTTGAAAAGAAGAGGCGCGTTACTTCAGCGCACCTAATCTCCTTTTGCAGGGTTTTGTGTAAAAATGCATCTTTTTAAATTGTTGAAGTCGAGTAGGAGAGGGTGTTGGGGGGGGGGGGCGGCAGAAAAAGAGAAGAGGAAGTAGCGAAAGGACACAGCCTGGGCAAGGAAGCATCTGAAGACGGCGCGAGCTGCTTTTTTTTTTTATCTCCTTCTCCCAGTCACACAGAAAAAAAAGCTTTATTTTATTTATAAACTTTGAACTATTTTCAGATAAAATGCCATTTTTCGCCGGGGCAAGGAAGCATCTGAAGCCGGCGCGAGCTGCTTTTTTTTTTTATCTCCTTCTCCCAGTCACACAGAAAAAAAAGCTTTATTTTATTTATAAACTTTGAACTATTTTCAGATAAAATGCCATTTTTCCGCTGTCATCCTTGATCTTGCCTTCCATTCTCTCCTGAGCGAGCCTTGGAGGGAGACGGCACGCTCACAATCAGATAGCGCTATCAGGCCTCTGCAGCTGCACGGCAACTATGCTGCTGTGCTCACCCCCCC
>NW_017805496.1:1743094-1775113 GCF_001891065.2 Hippocampus comes | reverse complement strand
GCCCCCCCCCCACCCACGAGTGCATCAGCACTGAAATTAATTCACTTTTCTTCCGCAGCAGCCACACAAGTAGTTGGCGCAGTGCATTCCATGATATCACACGTCCTATTCAAATACACTACTTAGACCTTAACTCCGCCCCCCCGCCCCCCCTTCTTTTTAATTTGTGCTTTTACACACAAACGCAGACACACACTTGCACACACTTTTATAAATGCACAAAAGAGGGCATTCCGTCCGTCGGTCCATTGCTGACGGGCATCCGTTTTGCTGACAAATGATGAGAAACTTCCAAAAATTGACAAATTCAACACCGAGCAGACCGCATTGACTATTTCTGGGAACGCTTTGCACTTTCTGTACAGCAGGTGGCAGTATGCATCAAAGCGCTTGACTAATTAAGAGAAGAAGGAGAAGAAGAAAAGCAAGAAAAATAATTTTTAGCCATGGCAACTTGGTTTCAGTTTCCACAAGGATGTACAAGGTACAATAATCCACCGGGATTGTACCGTTGGTCAGAATTCTGGTTAAGGTAAGCCATTTTCACCTTAAAAGGAAAATTTTCTGGTGTTCTAGGAGTTAAAACGGTGGCAGACAGCCCTTGCGAGCGTGCACCCGCTAAACTGTCATGCTCTTTGGGCAACCACCGTATGAGCGAAAATCTTGCTATCTGGCTGCTGGATACGCTGATATATCGAGCACTCCATCTACCATGGTAACCAATTGGATTTCTTATCTTACACACAAACGCAGACACACACTTGCACACACTTTTATAAATGCACAAAAGAGGGCATTCCGTCCGTCGGTCCATTGCTGACGGGCATCCGTTTTGCTGACAAATGATGAGAAACTTCCAAAAATTGACAAATTCAACACCGAGCAGACCGCATTGACTATTTCTGGGAACGCTTTGCACTTTCTGTACAGCAGGTGGCAGTATGCATCAAAGCGCTTGACTAATTAAGAGAAGAAGGAGAAGAAGAAAAGCAAGAAAAATAATTTTTAGCCATGGCAACTTGGTTTCAGTTTCCACAAGGATGTACAAGGTACAATAATCCACCGGGATTGTACCGTCGGTCAGAATTCTGGTTAAGGGAAGCCATTTTCAACTTAAAAGGAAAATTTTCTGGCGTTCTAGGAGTTAAAACGGTGGCAGACATTCCTCGCGAGTGTGCACCCGCTAAACTGTCATGCTCTTTGGGAAACCACCGTATGAGCGACAATCTTGCTATCTCGCTGCTGGATACGCTGATATATCGAGAACTCCATCTACCATGGTAACCAATTGGATTTCTTATCTGTTGGACTGTGCCTTTTTTTTTCTTTTTTTTGGACAGACTGGCAAACCGATGACATTTACTGAGAGAAGCGCGGTTAAAATAAATGTGACGGACTGGCAGACTGGCGATTGCAGCTCAGTTGGCCTTAAAATAATGAGCGGACGGGTGCGCAGTCCGCTGACGAATGACGGACCGGCAACGTTGACTGACGCGCTCACCTTTGCAAAAGAGGAAGTGACATTTAGTCTGCAAAAAATCGGACGTCTCAACAGAGGAGTTAAGTCAAGGGTTGCGTAGTTTCCTAATTAGCTTGAACTCTTTTTCGTTGCGCATTCAACTCGTGTCGAGCCCTGTGTTTTTTTTCCCCCTTTTTGTCTTTGCTGACTCATCATTTTTGCCAATTTCACTTTCTCCGTGTGGTCATGTTGGTTATCGGAGGAGGCTCTCTGTCCTGCTATAACAAAGCGGGATTGCGATGCTTCGCTACACAACAGGATGGAAACCCAACCCGACTCGCCACCTTTGTTCCTCCCACCCCGGGGGGGGGGGGGGGGGGCCTTCGATCCTTCGGGAATTGGGAAGAATGCTTACCGTGCACCTGCTTCGCGCGGCCTTACATTCCATTACGCCTCCTTTCAGTCTCTCAACTCGAGAGTTTCATCGTGTTCAATCTAGTTTACGATTTGGCGCTCATTTTACTGCAGCGAATAATTGCAGCGTTGCGCGACAGATTCAAAAATTCAACAGATTTTTTTTTCTCAGGGCGGCATCATACGATATATGTGGCCAATTTCACCTCGGGTGTGAGCGTAGCGTCTCAAGGTCTCGTGAAACTGAAAACTCACGGCAAATTACGTGCACCTAGCGCGGCGGGCTTTCATGACGGCGTTGATGTCTCTGCCTCCTTCGAATCGCTCCTCTCCCCTCCTCGCCAGGCGACCCGTCAAATCGCAGCCTTTACAATGAACAAATCGCGTTTTAGCATCTCGTGATTGCACTGCAAACGCTGTGTATTGTTCGGCGCCCGCTTTTCTTGCTCATGACTCAGAAAGGCTTTTTAATATGCACGCAATCAAGATGTTGTGGGCTCTGACGTCCTTGCCCGGCGATCAAAACAGATAAATCCAGTCTATAGTAGATCCAACAACTCAGCCACACAGAAGACCGATAGCTCATCTCAAAATTTAACATTCTGCAACCATGTTCAATCCACTAAAAAAAAAAATTTAGGCCGCATGCAGGGACACGGTCAAAATGTATGACCCTGACACCCTGCACACGCAACACTGTTCCTGGCAGCGGCGCGTTCCTCTTCCCTTTCTCCTTTCCACAGCAGTCGCCCTCTTTTACGTACATCTTCTTCCTTGTAGCCCCAACCACTCCCCCCTCCCCCTCCCATCTTCCCGTTTCTTTATCCTCAGCGCCTGGCATATTCAGATACTGAGTCCTCATTACAGCTCAATCCAACCTCAGCAAACACACAAACAGATTAGCTGCTTAAAACGCTCCCAATCCCCCCCCCTCTCCCTCGCTCCTCGGCAGCGCTATCAGGCCCCAGCACAACCCTACGAGATGAGCCAGGGGCAAGGCTTACTTACTGCAGGCTGCATCCTCCACTCGCTCCGCCACCAAATCCCTCCCGCATCACAGCCCCATGTCACAGCTGCCCCCTAATACAATTAAAAGTCATTTGCAGAACGCGCAGGCTTAAAGGATCACGCTGTAGGTGGGAGGGGGGCGGTGGGGTTAAATTAGGTTGCGGGACAGAGAGGAGACGGACAGAGGCGGGTCAATAATTGCCGCCGAAAACGACAGCGGACGCGTTCCCCAAACGTTGGTTTCCGTCATATACTTTGATCTTGCCCGCCGATGAGTTCAATCGCTCGGCGGAAGTTCGAACGCAGTCGAGTTGAACCCGCTTGCGGCACGAGTGGCTGTGATGCGTGCTGGTAAATGACACACAAAAGAAACAAAACATAACGAGCAACTCAATACAGAGGATTAGTAAATCAATTATTCATTTGCTCTCAAACAGATTTACAGGCCCGCGCGCCGCCTGCAGCTTTCCCATTTACATTTCTGGTACCTGTTGATAGGCGGAACGTGAGGAGGGGAACAAAGCCCGACACGTGCAAGCAGGAGGGCGACTCCGATGGTTGATGTTAGGCAGAGAATTGCAAAAAAAATTCGAGCAAGCAGAGACATCTTGAAGTTTGCTGACGACACGGGGTGGCGGGGTTGCAGGACGAATGGCTTTTTGTCAATGAAAAATTTGTTGCCTGGTGCGTCGAGTCTCAGTTCGAATTAAATGTGTAAAAGGCAAAGATATGATTCTTGTTTTTAGGGAGTCAACCTCTATCGCAACCTGTTATTAAAAGGGGCTGATGTTGAGATGGCGGAGTGCCGCCAATTACCGGGTGTGCCCCTCAACAACGAACCTCACCTTGATGCCACCTGCAAAAAGGTTCATCAACCACTGGACCTTTTCAGGGAAATGAGAAGCTTCCATGACTCTCTTCCACAGAAGATTATTGACTCGGTCTTATCCTTCGGTAGCGTCGCATGGTTTGGAAACTCGAACGGGTCCGAAAAGAGTCAAAATTGCTGGAAAAATATCCAAATGGAATAGACAGATCCTGACGAAGGCAAATGTTCGTAAGTGGGATATTTTTTTCCCCCTCTGCTTGCTTTAAAATGTAACTGTCACTGACTATCATTTTTTTTCTTGATTTCTTTTAGTGTTCCATAAAGCCAGCAGGTTGCCTTGAAACGACTTTAAGTTTTGTGTCAGGTCTGCCCTCTGCCTTTTTTTTCTCTACACAAATTGAATGAACATCCTCTAAGACTGATGATTCTGTCACATTTGCCAGCGGTTGTATGATGTTTCCCTTTATTTATTGATTGATTGAATGTGTGTGTGTGTGTGTGTGTGTGTGTGTGATATTATTATTGTTAAAGTGATATAAATGCATGTTTGTTATATCTGTATGTATGTACAGTATGTACATTATACTGTATAGTGTGTGCGTGTGTGCGTGTGCGTGTGCGCGTGTGTGTGTGTGTGTGTGTGTGTGTGTATTTAGTCCGGGTCTTAATTTTGTAAATGATGTCCTGTTATTTTGTCATTGTGTGTTTTGTCCTCATTGTGGCCACATTAATTTCTATTTAAGGGACAATAAAGAGTTTCTGATTCCGAGTCTGTATGCGTCCGACGCTACTGTTCGCACCACCAATTCCTAACAAGGCAGTCCTCCATCACACTCCATCAGAAGTAGTGTCGTCACAGCGGTGGACCCGAAGCAACTTTTGATTACGTCCTGCGTTGTAAATACTTTCGGCTACTGTTGTAAAGTTGAACCAGAGAAATGAATCAGCAACCAATAAACCAATTTTCAAAGTCCATTTTTAGGTTTGATTTAAGGAACAGGTATAATTTCGGAGTCGACTTCGACTTTCTTAAGCAAGAGCTTTCAATGACAGAGGTGTTCTCACCGTGCCCGCTGTGATGTGTCCGGGCCACCAGGCAATGGCAGGCTCTCTCATGCCCCCTTCGTAGGTGGTCTCCTTCCCGCAGAGGAACGGCCCGTTACTGCCACCTGAACGATCGGAGGCACCAAAAGCACAAGTCAGTGCCCACCTGACATGACCACTCAAATAAAAGCCATAAAATGGCTTGTTTCCAAATGTGATGCTTACTCTCACTCGGGCCAGACATTAGAGCGGCTCCGTTGTCCGACGTGAAGAAAACAAAGGTGCTGTTTTCAATACCCAGAGTCCTCAGCCTGGACAGGATCTGCCCAACGCTGTTGTCCAGCTCCATCACCGCATCTCCATAGCTACAGAACACAACAACTCGGTCATGGAAAAACTCATCCGATCCTGTCGTCAGAGAACGACACAGGAGCGCACCGGCCTCGTTGGCTCTTCCCGAGGAAGCGTCTGGAAGCATAGACAGGGGCATGGGTGGCGTCAGGAGCCCAGTACAGGAAGAAGGGCCGTTGGGCCAGACTCTGCTGATTTATGAAGTCAAGACCTTCCTGTTAAAGAGGAAAATGAGGCAACATTGTCAGAGAACAAGGTTTGTGGGGCTTGTCAAAGTGCAGACAATATGGTTCTCAATATTCGGATACTGTCTGCAATACTTTATTTTGCAAGTGATCCGTATTTGTATCAAATGTTTTATAGCAAGCTACTATGGATTGAAGAACTTAGTCTGATCTGAAGTGTAAAGCAGGTGAGTTTAGTGGAACATTTTCTAAACTTTATGCACACAGCAGTCTGTTGAACTCTTCAGTACTTTTTTGCGCAACTTGTATTGCACCAATACAGATTTGCTCATAGTCCTCTTCATCCTACTGTTCACATTTTGACATCAGGAGACCAAGACGACACCGAACAATTCATCAACAGCACCTGGCCATTATGATGCTTCCTATGTAAAATGGCACTGGTGGGAAAATGAGGCTTCAAGATCATTCATGAACCAGTTATGTTTTACTGAGCCCTCAAGATGGCACTGAAGGTTCAACAAAAGGGCTGAAAGCACACAAATTTGCCATTTCTTCAACCCCTTTCTTCAAACCAACAATGCCATCTAGGGGAGTCAAAAAATACAACACCTGGTTCATGAAGCAAATTTGAAGCTTCATTTCCCTGTCACTATAAAATGGTTGCCCTGAGAAACACCGCTCAAAGAAGAACATCCACTGCATGACAGCGTGCATGTCCTATAAATACAGCCCAGGCAAGAAATTCTTAATGAGAATGCTGTGTACCGCACAACATACCTGCAAGTAGATTTGTGTGAGATTGGACTCTCCTGTTTTTCTGTTGATACTAAACTCCTCATAGTATCTACAAAACAAGTTGACATGATTAGACAGTCAGTTATCCATTCATCTTTCTGGAAAGGCAGGTCAGCACGGTGGAGGACATGCAAACCCGACTGGATCCTGAACCTCAAAATCGTGAGACGTGTCTGCTAACCACTTGCCCACAGTGCTGCCTACTTGCTACTGTGTTCATTCAAATCATTTCCTAAACTAAACAAACATAACATGTATAATTGTGAGATGATGGAAGCTTCCCTGGTGCAAATTGTGATGAGGTTTGCCAAACTTGTGAAGTCTCCACAGAACCAAGCGGGAGGGACCACTAGGAAGTTGTTGAGGCGTGACGTGGTGAGCACAGAGGCAGCGACAGCCATCTTTCTTCCACGCGCTTCGCTTCCTCCAGGTGTCCTCACACTCAGCAAACACAACCTGCTGTCTCTGAGGGGGGTGCTTGTGTGTGTGTGTGTGTGTGTGTGTGTGTGTGTGTGTGTGTGTGTGTGTGTGTTTGAAAATACGTTCATGTGGGTTCGTCCGTCAACAGCCCAGGTAAGCTGCGCTGATTAAAATCACGGCTAAGCGTAAAACACAGCCGGCTGCCAAGTGCAGTGACCCCAAGCACACATATGGCTGTTTTCAAGGGGGAAACAAATGGGCGTAAAATGGAAGACACGAGGGCAGCACAGAGGCTGATAGAGCAGCGGAGACGCTCGACATTCACGTACCTGCCGACCATCTCCGAGTTGTGGTAGACGGGGATGTTGGGTCGCCCGCTGTTGTTGTAGGGCCCAAAATGGCAATTGGGTGCACCAAACCATTCGTCGAAGCCATTCTTCAGGGGGAGGTACTGCGCTCTGTGGCCCAGATGCCTGTCGTGAAGTAAAGTGCTCTCACACAGCGTGGTGTCAACGTGGCTGACTCAACACGTGCATTTCCACTGAGTCACATATGCTGCGCACATTTGCCATATGACACTGATTCAAAGTCACGGATCGGACTCTATTCACTTGAGTAAAAGGTGCGCTTTGAGCTGCTGACACATTATTCTTCACATTGTATGTTACAGGATGTCGACATTTCATCTGGGAAGGTTTATCTTACAGTCTGAGAGGTTTTACGGTTAATTCATGGATTCAGAAAATGTGGACAGAGAAAGGGAAAATAATTCTGTTGACATACGTGAAGAAAATACTCAAGATTTAACCTAAAAAAATCTGTTCAATCTCTAATGGGGAAAACATGCATGTCGGCTGCATCAGTGTGCACACCCAAAAAAGAATACTTTGCTTCAGCACCTTTGGCAATACAATACTCAAGAGCATTTGGTCCAATTGGTGATGAGTCATCAATGGAACATCATAATATTTTTCCACTCCTCCTTACAACAGCAGTCTAAATCCAGCAGATTTCGAAAGCATATTTTGTGCTGAGCACTCTTCAGTCCCCACTCCTCCCACACCCCCCAACTTTGAATTTACCAATGAGAAATCAAAAGGCACTCACCATTTCCCAACTATCTTGCTGACGTATCCCTTCTTTTTCAGCATCAGAGGTAACAGGATCTCATCCTGGGAGATTCCTCCCACAATCTCCTGTGGTGTGTATGCTGTAAAAGAGGTCCACTATTTAGTCTGTGCCAACTGGCATTCGCAGACATGAGATGAACACGACGGCTTGAAGTAATTGCAGCTGCTTATTTGGCCGCAGTGAAGATTTTTATTTATTTGCGCGTTTGCTTGTTTATGGGTTTTCACCGTTTCTGGCGTGACCATTCGTGGTGTAGAAGCCATTTCGGACAGGTAGTCTACCGGTAAGAAGTGCAGCTCTGGCTGTGTGAAATGGGTAAAGTATTTTTGCAACATTTAAAGGGTGAGGGGGAAATAAGAATGACTTTTTTTTTTTAATAAAAGCTAGCCTGCTCACTCACAGGGGGAACATAACGGGTTGGCGGTGTAGAAGTTTGGGAGAAGCATCCCCTGTGCAGCCATGGCATCCAGGTTGGGGGTCTCCTTGGAGGGCTGGCCCAAAACCCCCAGATCCCCCCAACCCATCTGATCCGCAGAAAGAGACAGATATCACAAGTGGAGAATTTTACAACACACGTGGTTAACGACTGGAAGTAAAGACGACAGAAGAAAACTAAATAGAGTACATGTCACGTGATTTTATTAACTGACTCTTTGATAAAAACAAATCGAACATAAGAGCGAAAAATAACTAAAACTCACGTCATCCATAAGCATAATGATAACGTTTGGTGGCGACGCAGCTGCCAGCCTTCCTGGCTGGGAAATACATATTAGTGCACACAAGAAAGTTAAAGCTCTGCCAGACATCACAAACACCGCAATGCCGACCAGCACCAACTTTCAGGAAGTGATCTTTGGTTTCCTTCAGTCAGCTCATATGCGCAGCATTTGCGCATGCACATTCGGCCATCGATTTTACGGCGTCCTTTTCAAGTAGATTCCGGCAATTAATAAAACGTAGTCGTTGTCGTTAAACTATAATTATTCAATTGCAACATTTTTATCGTTACATAAAATGTATAAAGACTGTATACAGACTATGCTGCTATAAATGTGTCACTCAATTGCTGGTAGTTTTTTTTTTTAGTTTGCCATTATTTCAATATTTATTTTAAAATAATCAATACTTTGTACATAGGGTGTGTCTGAAATATTGCCTTGAAAGTGCGATACGCGCGCTCAACTTCATCTAAAGTTCGGCACTTTTCCTACAGTCGGCGAACGCCTCGCTGTCACGTGATCACCCATACAGGAAGAAAACTAAAATGGCGGTGTGTATAGCAGTGATAGCAAAAGAGGTAATGTTCCGTTTTCTTGCTTCAAAACATCCGTATCTGTGTTCTTTGGAGTATTTTATCGATTCATTTTTATATTTTCTGATGTATGGCGAGCAAAAATCCTATGTGGCAGTGCAAGGCAGTGTGCAATATCGGCAGTGTTTCAAAATGCTGCTGTCAAAACAGATGATTGTTCAGTGGTTGCACGATGACAAGTGTAATGATTGTCTTTGTGTTCCCTCAGAACTACCCGCTGTATATCCGCAGCGTTCCTACTCAAAATGAGCTAAAATTTCACTACACCGTGCACACCTCGCTGGATGTGGTGGAGGAAAAGATTTCTGCTGTGGGGAAGTCCTTGGGGGACCAGAGAGAGCTCTACCTGGGTCTACTATATCCCACAGAAGACTACAAAGTGTATCCCCTTTGCAAAGAAACATGAATGTTTTCAAAATGTGTAAAAATGCAATTATGTACACATGCATAATCTCATGAGGACTGTGTCCCCAATCCCAGCATTGCAAAAATAATGTTAATTTTGATTGCCATTGTCGGGAATGTGTTCATTTAAACGTATTTTTGCTCAACGGGGCACCCAAAACGGGAAAACACCCTTGAAAAAGATGCAGCTCTTGTGTTGGCTCTTAAGAGTACTCAATGAACATTATAGCAAGAGCAGGATCGTGCAATTGTGTCTGAATCCCCGATTGTTAATCCTTGACTACTTTACTAGATATGGCTATGTCACTAACTCCAAGGTTAAATTTGTTATTGTTGTAGACTCATCCAACACGTCATTGCGGGACAACGAAATAAGAAGTGTAAGTTAAATGATCATTGAATGCATATTTTCCAATGTGCCACGTTCTCTGAAGCCGTCTTTCATTTCCAATGACATTTTTCCTGCAGATGTTCAGAAAACTGCACAACTCATTCACTGATGTGATGTGTAACCCTTTCCATACACCAGGAAATCCTATTCAGTCAAAGTGAGTTAATGCTGGGGCAATTAGTAATTTTTTTTTCTAAAATGGAAAAATGTCATGATCGACCTTGTTTTCTTTCAGGGCATTTGATGAAGTTGTCTCCGGAATGTTGGCGCAAAGTACTTGATGTCTTCGACAGCCTCCCATGTACATATGTTTGTATTAACTCGATTGTTTCAATGTATGCGTAAATAAAAAATGTTTGCTGCACGTCGAAATGCATCTTAGTACAATTGAAGCATCTGATCATTTTATTTATTCACGGAAAGCAAAAGATGTATAAGTTAAAACAGAGGAGGATTCATCCACAGCGGCCACAAACAATACTGGTAGTTTAGTTTGTTAAAAAAAAAAAAAAAAAAAAAAAAAAGAATGGATGGATGACACATCTGCATGAATAAGCAAGTGCATTTACACAAGAAGCTTAAAACGATCTATCTGAAGGACTGATGCAGACAAACCAGTGATCCAACAACGCCTTTTAAAACCAGTTCAGACACCCACTTTGTAGACAAGCAGCAGGGAGACGGCTTTCTAGCGCTGTTGCGGGTAATGCTGTCCGCTGGCCCCGGCTCCCATTTCCTCTGACGGCGGGGTGATGAGGAGAAGACAAGGGTAGCGTTTGGACGTCTGTTCGTGATAATCTGGGTGGCCCCACTGTCTCTTGCCCACCGGGGGGCCTCCATAGTAAGGGTGGGGGTTCTGGTGTTGTGGTCTCGTGGACTGGTAGCGAAACCTGCCTCGAGAGCCATGCTGGCCCCTGGGGGGCTGGAAGCCTCGCCCTCTCCCTCTCGAGTGGCCACCTCTGTGGCCTCCCCGGTCAGTGGTGCTGATGCCGGGCATGTTGGTCCTTTTGGGCAACACCTGAAATGGCAAAAGAAGATCATTTGGTGAGTCTTCAGCACCATTCGGCCAGAGTTCCTATGTCATATACAGTATACACACACGCATACAAATTCTGCTCCTACTCTCTTAAGTTTAAGTCATCCAATATCGCAAGTTGCTTTGTTTGGCTCATATCAGACCAAATGTAAACGGTCCTGAACACGTCTTAGTGTCGGATGCACCTTTACATTCCCTCAAGAAATTCCTCTGCACTGTTAAAATGGCATGAATTTCTGAAAAAAAGTACAATTCCCACGCCTCATGTTTCTTTTACAAATGCAGAAAATGCAGGGGTGACCTTTTGAGAGGCTGCCAGTCACATAACCGACACTACCGACCGGTACTTTCTGCATAACTTGCTGTTAAAGCACCAAGCTTCCTGCTTCACTCAAAATTGGTATTTTAAAAATGGTCCTCTTCCGAGTTGCATTTTGTCATGCGAGCACGGCAACACCAAGCAATACAGTAGCTCTCCATTCTAAGGCTTCGAACAGGCTGTGCAAAAAAATCTTGAAACATTCAACATTTGGACATGTGCATTCAAGAATTTATATCTCAAACTTCTGTGAGTAGTGTGCGTTAAAAAAACAAAAAAGGTACCATTAGTAAATTTCAAGTGACATGTCATTCCATCAACTGTGAGGGAAATCCAGGATTGTGCAAGACATGCTGTTAAATTAAATAAACCTGTTGCTCCCTTGTGTTCAAATTAATCCTCTGCATAAAAGGAATGCCCCCAAGTTGTTTCCCGAACTATTCTTTAAATGACTTGCCAAAAGCTGTAAAAGAATACCCAATATAGCACTGCAGTGCCACTAGTTCGTGATGATGAAATGTTTTCTTTCCCTCCTCAGAAGTCGTGAAGGTGATTCTCACCTTGAGAATTCTTCCTCGGAACAAAGTCTCATGCAGGGCAACAGCACTCTGCACCGAGTTGCGATCAGAGAACTCGATGTAGGCAAACCTGGAAAACAGCAAGATTTACGAAAAAAGTCAAAAACGTTTCTTGCAGACAGATGTTTCGAAACACATTGTTCCGACTAAACTGACCCTTTGGGGTGCCCGGAGAACCTGTCGCAGAGGATGGTGACACGGTTGACGGGGCCGCAGCCGTTGAAATGGATTTCCAACTCATCTGCAGTCGCTCCGTAGTCCACCTGGGATTTCAACCAGAGTGCATTCAGTTAAAAACCGAACTTAGTGGCAGACACTCTGCAGCTGAAACTCGTTGCAGAACCACAGACACTGTGCGACACGTCCGAATTGATCAGTGGCGATCGGTGTGCGGCTGGCTTCAACGTAAACCAGTAAGAAACTTTTTTGAAAATACATCAACAATCGATAGATCATGGAAAACGGTAATTGGGTGGTGTAGTTAGCTTGGGATCATTCACCAGAGCTTTCCAATTAAATGTATTCAGTGTCTTAAAGCTGTTTTTTGGCATTTATGCAAAAGCCATGGATTTAAAAAATACAAAAAAAGACAGTAGTGCAATAAATATCTTACATTTCCTACATAGATGGACCTGTTGTCTGCATCTATCCTCTCCTCGGGTGTCATGTTGTAGAACGGGCCTGTGGCAAAACAAACGCGGTGGACAATTGGCATCAGCAAGAGCAGGTTGTATCAAGACATTGCAAGCAGCAACTATCCGCATTTCAAAAACAACCTGTTTTTTTTTCGAATCTGTGGCAGATGGGAGGGTGGGAAAATGAAGTGAGCTGAGCTGGGAGGCAGAGAAGCGAGCCTTCCGCTCATCTTATTGGGCAACTATGAGGCACATTAAAGTGACCCAGGTGTTAGCCACGCGGTGGCATGGCTAGCTTCCCGTTCGGCTTCCCACAGTCTGTATTTACGACTCGCAAACATCAAACGAGGGCTCGTCTCACCAGGCCGGGGGCTGCTGGTCAGCAGCTGCATCTCCTCACCATCACACCTGTCCTCCTCTTCTTCAACTCCCTCCTCCTTCATTCTTTCAGTCTCTTCTTCCATCTCCAGCTCTTGAACTCGGGCCTTGATGGCTGTCAGCTCCTGTTATACACAAAATGACATTTACATGACACTGCATTGAAGCGGTACAACACAAGGAGAATGACCGGAACAGGAAGGGCACAAACATCCTGGACAAGAATGCAGATGAAAAGATGGCAGGGTCGGTCGAGTCAACTGTTTGCTTCGAGACCACCTGCCACAACACAACATTGAGGTCCATTAGAAGAAGTGTATTAGGTCTTAAAGATGAGGTTCATGAACTTAACTTTTTGTTCATATCAATGTTGCATCACACAGAGAGCTCTATGCATTTTTGTAGTCATTTAGGTTGAAACAAAATTTTTTTTGGAATAATATTAGGAATTACCGCTGTGACAGTGCAACCCTACACCAATGCAGATTTCCACCAACGTTTAAGAAAGACTTCACATGCCGCATCAAAGGTGGATGCAACCTTTTACAAATTAAGCTGTTACAGGATTTCCCAAAACCGACATGCCTGATCTCCACAAAACATGGATGTGTCCATGTTGTGGATCCAGGGTTCATTTTTATGACACTGCAACCATTTTTGACAGCTCACTTAATTTTTCAGTCAATGGCTTGTGTTTCGTACAATTTCATTTCATTTGCCCAAAAATCATTTACTACAAAAACTGGATATTTATTTATCTATGGCAGCAACATAGAGTGACAGCCAGAAATTACATTGCAGACCTCTCCATAGGTGCACGCACTTAAAAGCTGTTGTTTCATGAGGAAAACGCTGAACGACCATAAAATCCCAAATATGGAGTAGATTGTTTTGATATTTTAAGAGATTGATGTGGGGGTAGGTAGAGATGTGCATAGGAATTTGGGGTGCGGTCGGTTGTAGTTATAGGGCTCTTTCTCTGTAGAGAACGTCTATGGGGAGGAAAAAGTAATGCCAATCAAAATACTTTGGCGATTGCGTTGCTATTTTCAGAGGTTGAAATCGCCATAAATGAAGATGCGTAATGAATTTTGGTGGCGACTGGCCGTGGTTTAACATGAATCCACGTCAAGCTTTTTGAAACGCACGTAAGGCGTTTTAGTCTGTACCCATTTTATCCTCCAAAATGCTCCATATGGGTTTAGCCTAAAATCGACCAAACATGCAAGAAACGGGCCGACCCATTTCATTAAGCCTTACTTTTGGCAATAGTATCCAGTTGTGTGGTGGACAAAACGCCATCATCCAGTCTTACGCCTCCATGCAAACACAAAAGATGTTTTTTTTACAAGCGAACCTATTCGCCGCTGAATTGAAGCTAGGATGCTAAACGGTAACGTGCCCGTGTGTGCGCCATTGCTCAACCACTGCTTGAGTCCGGTTAACTAACTCAGCGACGCCTTTTTTTTTCCACGCCGATGATGAAAGACACACTCACCGGGTCCTCGGCGAGATGCTCCCCGATGGACTGTCCTTGCAGATAGGCGTATTCCAGATGATTGTCGGCCATGCTCATTGCTAAAACATGGCTTCTGCAGCGAGCTCTTACCGCAGCCTGCTAGCACGCCACACACACACACATACACACGCATATGTCAACCCGGAAGCAGTTGACGGCGTGAAGACCCGCGTGACGTCACTCAGTTCGGATTTAACGAGCGTCAGCTGTGCGCGTGGACGTCACTTGTAGTGTTGATTGACAGCGTCGTCGACGACCACGTCGGACGTCAAATTTCGGGCGAGAAGTCCGGAAGCAGGGCCCCCAAATTAACCTCAACCCCCCCCGCCGGATAGATGTCAGGAATTCAAAATGAACTTGAAAAACACAATGAAAACAGTTGTAAACATGAAAACAAAATGAATCACACATTCACAAATTGTCGTCACATTTTAGTTTCAGGGCTCAAAGAGCAGCCATTGCTAGCTCTTTAAAACCGTTTTCAATTTGTGTGAATAACACTTAACTGCCAAGATCAATTTCATGTGAACATGGTTTGGGAAAACCACATGGGAGACATTGTTGTGTTGGTGTATATTTTCAACTATAATTAATTGAAAAGGTCTCAGGGCAGACTCTATCAGCGATTAACGTTGAACTCTAACGCTGTGTGAGTGTTGTGAGTGATTAATATGTTTTTAGGAGTGTAAAAAAAATGCAGCATCGCCGACTTTCATTTCATATTTTAATTACACAGTTACATTGTTCAACACAGACAATAACCTGAATTAGAATGTTTTACAGCGTCACACATCCAACAGAGCGAACAGTTAAAGAGCGGTATTAGCAACAGGGAGGAAAGCATGCAAGAAATAAATACAAATCAGAATTTAATTCCTCTGGCACAGTTTACTTCATCTAAAAAACGGCAACAGGAACTCGAAGAGAGAGAAATCAAACAAAGAAGAAAGATTTTCAGATTTTCCGTCAACCTTCCGACAGAATTGTTTTTTTTTCCATGTCATAGTGTATTGCACAGTACAGTATAGAATGCTGTCAGACACCCTCGTTTTCATTTTATGTAAAGGTAAAAACGGGGATCGTCCTGAGCCATGACTTTTTTGGGGGAGTACACAAGTGCTTTGACCTTTAGCACATTAACCTTCAGCTATTCGGCAATGCCTGTGTCACAGGAAGGACTCGTCGTCACTTCTCGAGACGTCATTGGTTACTGTTAACGGTCGAGGATGCTCCAATTGGCAACCTCCTAAAATATGTCTTTTTTTTTTTTTTTTTTTTTAACATGCTATTTGCCCAAATGAAACCCACAGTTAGATAGTGACTGATGTCAAGTGGAGAGCCTTCCAAGGTATTCGCAACAGCAGAGCCCAATTAGTTTCACAGAGTGCAGAGAAAAGAATATGACAATTGTTTGACACAACGTATCGGACACGCCCTCATGAACATATTGTCACAGTTCAGCTGCTCTTCGGGTCTGCTTGCTTTGTGTGCGAACGTAGCTTCACATCCCGCATCCGCCTCCAACTGATGCTCAAATGAAAAAAAAACACCACCGTTAAGTACAATGGAAGCAAATAGCTTTTGGTTGTATTTTGGTCATTTCTAAGTGGTCTGTTGGGTTTGGTTTGTTTCTTGGAGGACTTCGATGCAGACAAGGGTGCACACGCGCTGATGGCGTTTGGAAAGGTGTTGCCACTGAAATGCTTTTTTCATGCCGATATCGTTTAGAAACACAGCACATGACACAGATACCGTCGCGACGTATTGTGAATCTCTGCCAGTCGTCTGCCTGGGGTCTTTTATTAAAGCTTGGAGGGTTTCAAGTACAAAGACGTGGAAAAAAAGGGAAAAAAATTGTCGTATAAAACCACACTCTATTCACACCAGAACGCATGCTCACCAGTCATTAATTTCATCTCTGCAAGGCTTTGTCACTGCGAGGATATACAAACGGTCGGCTTTCCAAAGGAGATGCTTTCATCGCCGCGGAAACACGATTCCGAATGCCCGTCGAACGTTTAAAATGGTTCGTTCGCTCTCGGCTCCTGCGCTCTGACTGTTTGCATCTCAGACACTTTGGTTGACTGCGGCGAAGCTCGAACTTTCCCCAATGGGGTTCGGCGTCGCTACAATAGGTCAAAGCCGCTTATGGCAATGCACTTTGGTCTGCGCTTTTATTGGTTTGGGATGACAAATGGCAAGTCGTGGTTCGTGCCGTGTTCAGTGATATGTTTGGTTGCTGTTTCACCGACGGATCACAAACGAGACGTCCGACGGACACGGTGGCAGTGGCAAGGCCTTTCGATACCCCAGCGGGCGATGGATTCAGCGGCGCGGGTGTGTACTTCCATGTCTGCACCCAGCCCATCTTTTCAAAGTCCAGGTGAAGCTCTCCTGGTGATTAGCTGTATGGTCTCAGGAGGTAGCAAGTGAAGAGTGCTCTGGCGTCGGCCCCCGGGTCAACGCCACATCAAAGAGGCCATTTTGTCGCGCTGACAAAAGAAATGCTACACGTGGATGCAGCGGAAGCTTGCGGCTTCGTTGCAGCGTCAGCACCAGGTCGTCACTGTGGCCCTCCGTTGGGACTTTTAAAGTGTCTTTGAGAACCAAATTTGCCCGAATGGGGGCCACGTGGCCCCTATTCTCCACTCAGCAAAAGCCCAAGGTTGCTAATCAACCGAGGGAACGCTCAAAATCTGGGTGGGAAAAGGCCATAGGATCCTCAAGTCCGACATCGTTTTCTTCCCTCAAATGTTTGTCATCTGTCAAACAATGGTCAAAAACAACATCGAAAACCAAGGAGAGTCCAATTAACCTCTGACTTTGGCTCAACTTCATCTGAATGCCGGTTTAATCCTACTTTCAAACGTTTTGACTGCAGCTGGAGGTAACAAACACACCGGAAGAGTGACGAAGAGAAATGGCGACAGAGGAACTGTTCGAAATGAGCGACGACATTTCACAGGATTCAATTGAAACAAGAAATGGGGCTAAATCAGATGTGAACTAGACGACTTGAGTCCCCTTCCTGTGGGACGGAGCAGACCCGGGTGTCGAGGAAGTGCGTTAAACTGAAAATATCCGCCCCCTCCTATTTGATGAGAATCAACACTTATCACACCTCTTGACAATGTGACAGATTTTTGCCTTCGGTTCGTTCATTCAAGCCGAATTGGTGTGTTTCTGGAAGTCATGCAGTTCACGCACACTTGATCTGTCAGAATGTACTTTCCCCCTACATCTACTCCACAGAAGAAATGCATTTGAATTATCTATGAAAAACAAAACAAAACCAATCATAACAATAATAAAATAAAAAGGAGTCATTGATACATTGGAGAAACAAATGTACTGTGAGAAAATCATATTCTGGACATTAAACTTTAAAGGTTTCTGTTATTTGGCAAACACATTTTTGGACCTCTTTAAATACTATGTACATTCACATTAAGTTACCGATGTTACTTTAAATATATTTATATGTATCTCTATTATATGACACCCTACGGGCAGTTGCTGAGGTTCCATTCAGTAGCTGAATTCTCTTCATATTGCACCTCCGTCCTCTCACTGTCTTACAATGCGAGCGATACAAAATATTCTACAAGAGGGGTTTCGTCTCATCGACGTCGATAAAACAAATCAAACAATGAGGACAATGTGGGGGGGCTTCCTCTCAGAGACAAGCGTCCTTGCCCGGACCCTGCCCGCTGTCCGTTCCCCATGATAAGGAAAAGGAAAACTAACAAAAGAAAATTTCCCGGATGACACACAAAGTCATGTGTACGTGAACGACAATAGACGATTGAAAACCCAAAATGCAAAGAGGAGCAATATCTACAAGCGGGTTCCATTCCCTTTCCCGTGCTGTCCTGCTCTGATGTGAATTCCAAAGCGGGCTGGGTGGGGGTCGGCCGACTCGAGTCAAGTCGTCGGGCCAAAGTTTTTTGCGACATGTGGGGTGGAAGGGAGGTAGAAAAAGAGGAGAGTCTGCACCGCCCTTCTCTTGGCTCTGTTCGTCGTGCTTTGGAAAAAAAGGTGTGTGAATGTCAAGGTAAAATCACCTCACCGTTGGAGATTCAAAATTAAACATACGCAAACAATGCTCACACGTGTTCTGCTGGATGCTCCGACAGATCGAGGTTTTTGGTAGCTACATTGTCGTGTATGGAACTTGATCTCCATTGAAGTCCCCCCCCTCTTTCTTTTTTTTTTTTTTTGCTTCCCATTGTCACACAAATCTCATTGGGGTGAGGCCTCGGTCCGTTTCAATCAAGTCGTTCACAGCGTTGTCCATATGTTCACGAGTCTGGGCCGTCACTGAAGCGTTGCTGAAGTCTCGTCCACGGCGCAGAAGGCAGCGACAGAGCAGAGGCCGACTGGCGCTCCGCAGCCCGGCTCTCGCTCTCTTTCTCTCACGGGCCCGCCTTTTCTGCTGAGGAGGTGATGTTGCTTTGCGTTTGGTTAGGAGTGCTTCTCTTTATCGCTTACGCACTTTGGCAGTGTCATACAAAGGTTTGGATCAGGTTGTTTTTCATCTTTGAATTCATTTGGGTTCACAATGGTTTCGAGAGGTGAGTCCGGCGTAGATTTTTTTTTTTTCTTGGCTCGCTAGCAAGGTAGTTAGCAGTTTAAAACTCATTTCGTTTCATGTCATTATGATGGTGATCAACGTCAGTATCATCACTTTTTTTTCTCTCTCTCTCATTTAGAATATTTGGACTGTTCTTTGTTTTCCCCTTAAAGCCAGAAAGAAGTGTTTCATAAATACAAAGTTGTGTTTCTGAGGAACGGCATCGCAGGTTTTTCCCCTTCGCTCATTGTATTTGAAGAAAAACAAACAAACAAACAAAAAAAAAGCTCAATATCCTTAGCTTGTTAGCATTTGGAGACCGGAGAAGATCAGGACTGTCAGTGCCTATAACAGCTCTGGGTGCTCTCGTCGGAGCGAAATTATGATGACGTTGAAGTGCTAATTGATCTCGTCATCCCCCCCGAGTCTTAACAGAGCCCTTAAGAGCGCCAGTCAAGTCTCCGGGTTGCCACCAAACATGATGATATGTTACCGTCACTCGTCCTTGTGCTTTTCAACAGTTACACGACACTGAATCCCAAAGCCACGATGTTTGTAATCATGGTTGCAAAAGACGGACTTCGGTTATCAGAACTTAAAAAAAAAAAAAGGAAAAAAGGAAAAAAGGTCTACATTGTGGGAGGAGGACAGGGGTCATATGTGAGATGAAGATTCCTCCGTTTGGTTTTGTGTGGAGCGTGGCCACCGTCAGAACAGGGAACAGGATCACAATTCAACGGGATGTGGCATCGAGTAGTGCGGGTGTGGCTGGAGTGGTGGACCGAGAGGCGCTACTCGAACTGCTCTCCTTGGGGCTGGCCGACATGCTGCCGCCGCCGCCGCCCCCCGCCGCCGCGAGACCGCTCTGGCCCGCCAGCGACAGCGGACCCGGAGGCGTGCTCTCTGTGTGTGTAGGGGGTGCGCTGGACGCCGAAGATGGGGAGGGGGTGCCAAGAGGAACACTGCTGCCCCCTGGCAGACCTTGCAGGCCTTGACCACAGACATGGTGGTGCCTCTCCCAGTCTTTGTGTTGGCAGAACGAGCCGCAGTAGCGAGCTGTGTTGCAGCCGCTGCACGTTTCGCTGGCTTTCCTCCCGCAGTTCCAGCAACTCTGGTGAGACAGTGGGAAGACAGACGGTTGATAAAAATAAGTCTCTTTTGGTTTCCAAGACATGACACAGTTATGTGTGCGCGCATGTGTGTGTTTGCAACTTGATTTATGGCTTTCCTGCTAAATCTATTTACATGCTGGATCCATTTGAGGTCCGCTCCGGTTTGAGTCACCAGCAGGTGGTGGTCATCTGCTCAGGAATGGACTCAGTCTGGCACCCTGCTCTTACCATCTGGGTCTGTCTGCCATTATTATACAAACAACTGGGCTGCTTCTGCAGCGATGATGGCACCATGGTGGTGCGAGTAACCCAGAGCCAAGAGCTGTTAGCTGAATGTCAAAGGCTGATAAAACGCTGGTGTGAGCTGCCGGTTAGTGATAATGTAGCGTTTAAGAACACTGGGAGCCGGCCTCGATCCCACTTCAAGCTTATGAGATCAGACCAAAAATAATTCAAGTTAAAAAAAATAAAAAGAAAAGGTAAAAAAGTGGTACCTTGGCCTTGCAATTTGAATTTGTACCGCGGCCAAACTCATAACTGAGTTAACTTTATATATCAAAGCAAGGCTTGAAACTGGCGGTTTCGCATCGCAGTCAGCGAAGCAGAATTTGCATTTTCCTCCTCATCAAAACACAAATCAAAACACAAAGTGAGAAGCAACTGCCAACATCAGAAGTGTCAAACTCATTTCACATTGTGGGCCACATATGGCCTCGGTAGATGTCAAGGGGGCCAGACCATTAAAATGATACCATATTCTGCTATAATAATAACCAAAATAATATGTCTTTCATTTGTTTTGTTCTGAAGAAGCACAAGAACATTAAGAAAATGTTGAAATTTAATGAATATATCTTTTACAAAACATTTCATGAAGCACCTTAGATTTCCTTCGACAAATGTGCAATTTACTTTTATCATTCTCTTATATGCATTGCAACTGATCCCACTGATTGTACAAAGGCACAAAACTTTAACTTTAAGGAATTGGTGTTGAAAAATATAATAATGCACTTTAAGATTAAACAAAATTTATAAAGAAAGAGTTTTTTTAAACCATTTACAAATGTGCATATAATATCTAAATTTAATCCCTGCCTCCGCCTTACGAACTAAGGAGAGCGCTATTAAATGTGTAAAGAATAAAGTACTGCATTGACATGTCCTTGATAGCGTCTGCTGTGTTGGGTCTGTCTCAGTGACAGACAGACTGCTGTTGTCTTCTTCTCTGATCAAAACAATGTTGTTTTCTACTCTCAAAACAGTGTCCCCTAGCGGATACTCCATGAATTGCACCTTATTAAAATATTCTTAAATGATCCTGCGGGCCTGATCGAACCTCGTTGGGGACCGGTTCCGGCCCGCCGGACGTATGTTTGACACCCCTGGCCTAGATGGAGCCAAAAGGCTTCACTGAGCTGGACGCATGGATGTTAAACTTGGTGCAATTTATGCCTTAGCAGAGAGCTAGCAACAAGCTTGCTACTGCTGTGGCTAAACAAGTAACATTTTCATAAAGGGATGATGATGACGAACGATGGAAATGCCATGCTCATTGCGAAGCTAACCTAAGATTGACACTGTTGCTGCGTTTAACACCGGAATAATGTGTGAGAGTCCACTCTTCACAGACGTCTGGCTGGAACCACATTAAAGTGGAGAGCATCCAATTTTGAACCGCAAAACAGCAGGCAATTTAGGAAGTGTCTAGACTTTGGAGGGGGAAAAAAAAAATCATCCAGAACTGGAAACAAAATAAGTTCTGTTTACGTTTATGTGTATTAGCCAGGAGTAGTGGCCTATAAAGTTAAAATCATCTTAATATTGGTTAAAATATTAATGATCTCACCAGTTATTATTAGTTTGTTTTGACTTTTGAGGTCTGCGCGATAAATCGATTTAGCTTTGCTTTGAGGCAAGAAAATACATAATGTGAATTAAACAAAGAAAAATTGGCGATTATAAAAAAAAAGAAAAGCAATTATCCATGTATTATATTGTCATCTTTTTATTCACAAAACCCTTGCCACAGGTCCTTGGGATTAACCTGCAAAAAAACTGCTCCCCAAAATTAGAACGTTGCATCTCAAATGATGTCATTCATTCTTAAAACAAATATTTAGAGCCTTGCAAAGTAATGTTTCCTATTGAAATGAATTGAAATTCAATCAATCGGTTTCAACCCTACAAAACCAATACTTTTTGGCTGAGTTTTATTCTGTAAAAATTGCTCTGCATTTTATCAAAATACAATAAGACGGATAGTCTTTAAAACCTAAATAATGTTTTTTTTTTTTTTAGGACAAGCCAGAAAATGACGACTGTGGACCTGAGCTGTGTCCATTTAAAGGGGGCGTGGCTTTGTGGGTGACAGAAGGAACACGGCCCAGATTGTCTTGTGCCTCGATGTCAGTTATTCATTTTAGCCGAAAGTTTTTTTTTGTAGATTTGACTGTTTGTTGTGTTCAATAAACAGCTGAAAGTGAATCGTCAACTGTCCGCTCCTTTTTTTTTGTTGTTCCACATCACTTGAGCGGTGGCGTATTTGAAGCTCACTTGTGATTCAAATTTTAGCTCCGACAACAAAGCAAAAAAAGTTGACCGAGCGAACTAAAAAAAAAAAAACAACAACTTTGTAAATTGGGCCATTTCTATTTCTATTACGGGAAGCGTCATCTGGCAAAGGTGAAGCTGTTGTTGTCTGTGATACTCACTTCACTGGAGTCCTCCTGCTGGTTGATGACTGTGAGCGCGTCCTCGGAGGCTTGCCTCTTGGCCTCAGCCAGGGCCCTCTCCATTTTCGAGCGTTCTGCCGAAATCATCTCGTGAGCTTTCCTCTCAGCGTCTGACACGGCCTTCTGCAGCTCCGACATCGCTTGTCGCTTTACTTCGTTCACGGCTTCCTCTGAGAGGGCGAAAAAAAAAAAAGGGAGGAAGAAAAGGGACGCGTTAGACTGAGCCTCCGCCTGTTCGGCCATCATTTATTGAAGCTCTTTAAGCTGCTTTTTTGTTGTATCTTGGCTAACAGATGCACGCCATCCTAGATTTAAAAGTTGATGCCAGAAAGTGGAAACATCCAGACAGTCAGTGATGAATTCCAACACAATCTGGACTCGGAGCGGAGAACAGCAGATGCCTCCAAAGTTTTGTCACCAGCTTGGCTGTTCAGCCGCCATCATGGGATTCCCTTTCTGCCTGATTGTCCTTCTGTCATCTGGATGGTTCAGTGACAAATCCTCAGGCACGAAGCAACCTGAATAAACTCCCAGCGTGTTCTTGAATGCTCGTCTTCACTACGATGTTCCCAGAGTGTACATAGATTGTTGTGTAGGGTTTGGTGCGCTTCCAGGAGATATCGAACAATAAAGTGGAGGTAGTGTTTTGTTTTTTTTTTACACGAGACCATTTGGGTATGATACTTGGACAAAGCATCATCTATACGTCCCCATGAAGGACATTTCAGATGGGTCGATGCTTCCAGGGCAAAGGCAAGCGTTTGGGGAATGTCTTTTTTTGTCTTTTGGGTGAGAACAATTTGCGGCGGAAGTACTCTCCTGCCATTCACAGATCACTGAACTACGATTTACGAAAAAAGCACTCCCACACTTTGCATGTGGTGTCGGTGTTACAGTTCTGTCTTTCATTATTCGTTTCAGAATATCCAAAGAAATATGTCGTACCCGTTTTCTTCCTCTTGGTGGGTATATGCAAATGGGCTGCCAAAAACACATTTTGGTGGTCTGAGCGACAAGATGTGAATTCCTCCATCATGTAACATATTTTCAGCGATGAAGGATTCCAACTCGGCCATCTGCGGCTGTTGCACGAAAGACGCACAGACACACAAAAAAAGGCTCCCCGGTGTCATCCCGACGGCAAAGTTGCTCTCGACACCGCTACCTTTTTTTTTTAAGAGCTACGAGCCGTCGCTTCCCCACACGACCTCCACTCCACATCGTTTTGCACGCGGATATGCATATGGTATCGTCATTTGCATGCGGCTTGGATGCCATTCACATCAACACGTCGCAGTGCTACGCCGCATCCTCCGTCTTCATTTCTCCTCCTATTTCCTTTTCCTTTCACCCCCCCCTCCTTTATTCTCTCCCCTCAAGCATTATCTGCATTATCTCAATCTCAATTTTCAGGCCTAATGTATGCACCACCAAGATAAGTTTGCAAATTTAATTAATTCTTATCAAGGAGAGTACATAGCAGATGCTCGGGCAATTAGCACTTAATGAAAAACACGCGGGCGGCAATATTAACGTTATAATTCCACAGGGATTTGCTAAGTCTTTCCACAGAGTAGATTTTTTTTTTTTTTTTTGGTCTCAAAATCACAGCAGTCTCTCAAGCTGAACCCGATCAGAGAAAACAGCACATGTCTGCTTTTAATTGAAAGGGAGAGAGAGGCAGACGACTTGGCTGCACACACTCCGGCGCAAACACACACTGAAGGTAAGATGCCGTGAGCGAGGTATGTTACTCACCCTGCTTGTTTTGGAGGTGCTTTAGTGCTGGCGAAAGCGGGATGCTTGTAGTACCTGTATGAAAAACAACTGCAGTTAAAATTGCTTTTTTTTTTTCTGCTGGTGAAAATGCAGCGCAATATTTTGCCAACAGCAGCAGCATCTTCATTGTACGGACTGTGTCTGCCCCTCCAAAAAAATCTTTTTGGCAAGGGTGGGAAGTGGTTGGAACTAAATGAATCCAGGGCTGGCTGTAATTGAACATTAATGCGTCTGTTTTGGAGTGATTTTTTTTATTTTTTTTTTTTAATATAAGGGGGAGTAGGAATGTGAGATTGTAGTTGGACTATGAAGTCACTGTTCTGTGCTGCTGTGGCATGCCTCGGGCCAGGTGACTGCATTTTCACTGCAGCTTAACTGCAGTGGCCTTTCATAGTGGTTACAGATGGAGGACATTTCGCCAGATTTCTGCAGAGGGCTTTCAATCCTCCGGCCTCGTGGACCGATGACTGAAAGGCCTCTGTCCTTTCTGTCTGGAGCCACGTTTCCACCAAATTGTACCGTACAGATGTATTTTTTTTTCTTCTCAGCACTAAGTCAGTCAATTCAACAAAAAAAAAAAAAAAGGGAAAAGTGACATTTTGTCTTCTTTTTGGCTTGTGGACAGAGGCGCAAGTTCGACATTGTCAAGCTAGAGTCAATAACGTACAGCTTGGTGGAAACGGGGGATTTGAGCGGAAGAGGATGAGGTGGGGATTTCTTGTTGTGAAACGTATATGACCGCGTCCGTTTTGGGAGTGAGCGCAAGGCATTTGTTAGCGTGACGTCACAAGACGGATCCTGAGAAGCGCTTACCAGCTTTTCTCCAGATTTCCTCCGGCAGGTATCCCGACGGAGGTCTGTGTAGAAAGTCTCTGTGGATCTCTGAAACACACGAAGTCACATGTACACATGTAGACGCGCCCATACTTTTGTCCTCATAACGTACGCGTGCGGAACAATCCTGAAATATAGACCGAGAGCCAGGATGACCACCATGTGCTTAAGTTAAACTCTCTTCCGATGCTTCCAGTCAGTCCCCGGCCCGCATCATCAAACGGGCCCGACCTCGCTACGAGCGTTTTGCTGTGCCAAACGTCCCCTTGTGTGTGTTTGTCTACCTGTCTGTCTGCCTGTCTGCCTGTCAGCAGCGGAAGAAGCTCCTTTGGGCAGTGCCTCACTGCTGCTAGCTGTGTTGGAGGAGGAGTTGTGATGAGGAAGAGGAGGAGGAGGAGGAAGGCAGTGCTGTCCGTTGCTCCCACCTTTTTTCATCTCCTCCACGTCGCTGTAGCGCCGTATCCAATGGTTCATCTCCTCCCGATCCGCCTCCTGGCAGCGTCGCAGCACGGTCAGAGAGCGGCGCGTCTTCTCGACCATGTCCATGATGCAGTTGAGGAGCTGATGGGAACACAAATTGGTGTTCAGTCTAGACTTGAAGGTTAACCTTCATGAATTGGAACAATTGGATTTTGTTCTTTTGAAACACGACACATGGAGACTGAAAACGCTGAACTGTTCAACTTGCAATGTCTCCTCTGAAATGCCGTTCCGACAGCGTGGAGAAGTCGCTTTTCTGTTCCAGCATGAGCGTGCACAGAATGCAGACATTTTGGCCACTTCCAAAAACGGGGGATGAACTCAAACAGGGACTGTTTTTTTTTTTTTACTTGTGCGATTCATCGTCTGAAAAATACGGTCCACATTTTCTTCCATTTTTCACTTCCAGTGGATGTAACGGTCAGTTGTTCGGTTCCTCAGACAAGACAATTTGCAAGTTTCACTCCGTTGTTGTCCATGTGCTAGTTTGTGAATCCGAATTCGTCAGAGCGTTGCAATAATAACGCAACAGCTGGGCTACAGATGAAAAGGTTGAACTGATTTCTTCCACCCTTCTGCTCGATTCGCTGCCAACTCACCAGATTTTCTTTTAGCTCTACCAATGTCGCCGCCCTTCTGCGCTCAACGAAATGGCTTTAACATGTTCAACATTCACCCCTTTGCATTATTCGCGTTCTCCGCTGTTGCCTTGCTCATTCCCCGGCGCCGTTCGTCGCTCTCCGCCCCGTCCCTTCCTTCTCAGTAAGCTATATTTATTTCAGCAAAGTGTTTCTAATTTGGCAGGGGTCCAGGCCTGGCCGGTTCTCTCCATGACTGCAGCTCTTGTCTCAGCTGCTCGGCCCAGCTGGAGCTGCTCTCTGCTGGGTCCCGAGCTCCATCTGGGGCCCTATTTCTTTGCGTGAGTGTGTACTGTATGTGTGTCTGGTCGACGTGTGCAAAAATGCCTTCCTGAAGCTAAGTGTTGTCAAACTCGTGAACGAAGCAGCGTGCTCGACATTAAAAACGACGATGGCACCGATGCCTACGTTATCAAGATGCTTCCATTCTTCTGCCCATTCTCGATCTGTGAGACGGTGATCGATCACTTCCTCTTGGCGGGCTCCGTGCACTGCTGTGACAGAAAGACGGTTGACATCAAGAACAACACTGAAGGAAAAAAAATGTTGAACTGACTTCAATGAAATCATCTCAACAAATGTGAGCTAATGAGCGATCTGGACAAATGTGTTGCAGGATCTGTCCATGCCTCCAGGAACCGGATAGGAGGAGCTTAAAGAAAAGGTTTTCCACACGAAACACCCCTTAATCGAATGCTGGAATAGAAACAGTCCGGGGGGGGGGGAATATCATTTGGCTTATCCTGATTGTTGCCTGAATATAAATATTTGCTATTTTGTATTTTCTGCAATGTTTGCATTTGTGTTAAACAGTTAATTAATCGTCGCTCGGGGCAGAAGACTGAGTGCCCTTTTCTCCACGTTGCCTCCATATTGGCATGCTCGTAACTACTCCCGGGGACAGTTTGGCTGAGAATGCAAGTCTTTCTTTTCGCGTGAAGCAGTCGGAAGGCATATATAGTTGCCACAGTTGTAGCAGCACATGGGTATGTAAGGCTGTGGGCTTTATATAGCCGCACGGATTAACACGGTGGATCGACAACTGGTCATTGTTGCGAACATACGCCCCACTTTCATGTGCCCCCGCTAGTTTGAACCTATAACGTGGCCTGCCGGGGTCAGCTGGTCATCAATGACGACCCGCCCGGTAGGCGCCCTACCTGTCTGTCGGTGTCTGTCTCGGCCGTCTCTGTGTTCGTTATGTCTGTAAGCGTCTCTGTATTGGTGCGCCAGCGCCATGTCCTCCAAGCGGTAATGCTGAGGGGCCATTTGAGGGTTCTGTGGGTGGGGGAGGCCATTGGGAGGGTGCGTCGGGAGCCCGTTGGGAGGCGGGTGAGCAGGGAGGCCGGTGCTGGGACTGAAGCGCTGGCTGGGGCTGATGGTGCAGGGCCTTTTGGCAAGGTGCTCGGGGTGCAAGCCATCTCTCTCTGAAGAGTCTTTGGTCCTGGGGAGGGGAGGGAAGCATGAAAACATTCAACTTGATATACACATCAAGGCGAACCCCAAGGCAGACGAGTGAATCGTTGTAAGAAAAAGTTACTCGCATAGGCGGTCGGTGTTCCCATTAACGTAGGAGACAAAATGATGTTGATGTGTACCCGCCTGAGTGTTTGAATTGTTTGAAAAGTAATTGCGGTGTGAATTGGGAGCATTGATTATTTGCTGTACGTTATCGAAAACACTTGAGCATTAATGAAACACGCAGAGAGCTGAAGTGATTGTGCGTACATAAAAGCCCGCAGTGTTTTGTCAGCTGTCGCACTGACGTTTGGAATGAGAAGGTGTCTTACAAAGCAGGATTCTTTTGTTTGCTTGCCAATATGTAATTGCGTGGCACGTACTGACAACACGTCTCCAGCCGTGTTTTTATCACAAGTCCGAAATGTCAGCATTTAAAAAAAATAATTACAATAAAATAAGAACTGAATACGGCTCCTCTTGTGTAAATAGTACTGGAGTTGTAGCTACACACCTCCTTCTAAGTGGCAAAACCTATCCTAGCAGTAAAAAAAAAAAAAATTTAAAAAAGGTTTTTGTAGTGTGATGAATATGGAAACATGTAATAAACATGTAATAAATACACTGCCTGGTTACACTGTCTCTCTGACAGACAGATATTTTTTTTTTTGAATGTCATTAGAGTGTGAAGGTCATTTTCTAATTTACGCTGACCAAAAGACACTCCGGCCAAGATCTGCGCGATATCAACAAAAAATATTCAACAACGCCAATATCAAATATTATCTGCCGTGGAATAAAATGAACGAAGGGCAGCTTTAGTCCAGCTCGAAAGAAAAGATCACACGCGCAACACTGACATCCTGCAGGCTTTCCGCTTTCAAGTTCATCCATATCGTTACCAAATTCCAACTGTGACAAGCCGTGCACTTTCTCCGCGATTTTGCGGCTGCTTTCCGTGCTGACGCTTTCGCCAAACGTGAACTCTTGTCAATCCTGTAAATTCGACAACTCGCACGTGGCTCAGAGAAACACGCTCGCCCGCGCACAAGCATGTTTTCCCGTGGAGAGCGGCTTGTTGTTCAGTTACAGCGAGGCAGCGCCGCTTCGGAGCTCGAGCGCAGCTGTATGCCATATGTCTGCAACAAAGCCAAGTCGAAGCGTACACCCTGCGTCTCAAGCGTTTAATCTGAATATCCCTCGGCCTGCCTCTAAGATTGCAACGATTCCTCATGCTCCCGCCTCGCTTCGGCTTGGGCCGCAATATGAACTAAATACAGTGTGTGTGACAGATGTTTTGAGGCACTGTGGATGAGTTGTTTAAATAAGTGTGTGTGTGTGTGTGTGTGCGTGTGTGCGTGTGTGCGTGTGTGCGTGTGTGCGTGTGAGCGAGGATGTTTTCCAGCCATCTGGTGAGTTTAAAGGGGAGTGTTGATATTAATCTTTTTAGCTTGATGGTACTATCCAGGATAGAAAATCGGTCAAAGGCCAACGAATGCTTCATGGCTGCATGTAATAGATGTGCATTACGATTGGTGTCCTGGTTATCCGGGTGTATTTTGAGCATGCCGGCAATACGCGTACACATCCTTGGCTCTGGCAACGGACAAATCATATGAACAGCTGGCACGGCGAAGGCCCTGCCCCTGCCTGAGCACGCCCCCCCCGCTCACTCCACTGAGCCAGGCCTGCTGTGCGCAAGGCAAGAGGTCGGGAGGCGGAGGTGTGTGGATTACAGTCCCGTCCAAACCACCTCCCCTCACCCTACGGAGGATGTGTTCAGTGTTACGGTCAGCACATCACCATCTGGACACATCCCTGACATATGGACAGCTGCTGGGAGCCTGCGGGTCATGCAGTTAGAGGGGTAAAAGAGATGGAGTAAGTCGGCGAATAGGAGATGCGGAGTAAAGAGATTGATTTTGGGGGTGGGGGGGGATTTGGGAGTATCAGTCAATTGACATTCTCCAGGGAGTAAACAAAAGCAAAACCCTGGGCAATTTTTTAAGGTATTTATTTATTTTGGGGGGGGGGGGATTGAACCATAGGTTCTTCTCCTGCTTCTCTCTTTTAATACATTCCGAGCTGCTCTCCTCGTGGACAGTTGGCAGTGGCAGCCTGGCATCAGTGTGGCCCAGACGTCCACCTCGCCACAAAGTAAAAAAAAAAAAAAGTCTCCTGCTGACTTCTGAAATCGTTCATTCCTGACACTCCATCTCTGTGGGAATATGCGCGATTGAGCGCTTTTACCTGTCAGGGGTCCTCCTCTTGCCATGCTCATTCATCTCCAACATGATCTCCGAGGAATCCAGAGGTGAGCTGGCATTGGCGTCCAGGAGAAGCTGCTCGTGTTGGGCCAGGTATTGTGCTGGAGTCTGTTTGGCCAGCCTGGCACAATGCAGCAACTCCCTCTGCAGCAGGGGCAGGTTTGCCTGCAAAGTAGACCAAAAATATTAAATCGAATAAAATAAAATGAAACCACCCATTCGAGTGAGAAGAAAAAAAAAAAGTGCCGAGAGGAGAACTATGCTGGAAACCGAAACGTGGAGAGTGACTAAATGCTAGATAAGGCAGTGCAAAAGTGAAATAAGAGGGAGTGATGGATGAAGAGACACAATGAGATAAGACAGATCTCTTGACACATTCCTCTGCCATGTGTCTCCCTCGGAGGTGTGTATTGTGTATGTGTATAAGTGCTGTCAAATAACTCTCAAAGACCTGTCGGCTTGATAAAACACAGACCGCTGCAACGTCCCAGATGTGGAGGACGGCCGCCCACAAGCATACTTTTTGTCTGGACATTCAACTAAATAGTCTACGGTGGAGTATGAATACCTACACCACGGGGTTAACCTCCCAGGTTCGATCAGGTCGCCCCAAAAGAGTCATGACCCAACTTGATTGTCAGACTGAAATCTATTTTGCTGATGTGCCGATCAGGCCAAACACCTTTTGCAAACTGCACCGGTTTCATCTGTCGCGGTAGATGTTGATGCAGTGTCAATACGTGATGCATTACAATAGGTTTGGGACAGAAGGAGGCTAAATGAGCTCATTCGTAGAGACATAGATGAGTGCTATACTGTAATGTATGAAGATGTGGCATGCAGGCCATCGAATCCAGGGCAGAGCTAAATATATTGCATCCAAACAGTCGCACACCTGTGCAGACGAGCCCGCACGCTATATTTACCTTCAGGAAGGGAATGACGAAAGGCCTCAGAGGGAAGTTGGTAGCTTCGTGAAGTTTGGAATGAAATTCTTCAATGGTGAGTGTCGAGTTCTGTGGAAGATGAAAGCAAAGGTTCCACGAACGGATGCAATCATACTGGCAAAATAAGTGGAGAAGTAAACAGCGGTCAAGACATTTTTTTATTGCCTTGTAATTTTATACATCAGACACTTCATTCGGCAAATTGGAACATGTATACAACCTGACACGGAAACCGCATCAAACATTTTCCCTTTGTGTACGTAAAAAAAAAAGTGACCAAAATATCAATACGATGTAGGTTCGCTGTAAACCAATCTATAAATACAATAATAAAAAACCTGGAAAAAAAGGTGGCTTTTTTTTCTTTTCTATACAAATTTCATGATGTAAGTGTCCAGTGTGTTTTTAATGCCTTTGCCTATTTGGGAAATTGACCACAAACTTACCACCAGCCCCAGCACAAGGCTGCGCACTCGCTCTCCAATCTCAGGCGAGATGTCGTTGCCAAACTGCTGCAACGTCGTCAGGAAGCGCTTCAGCTTGCAGAGCTGCCGGGCGCCGCACGCCGGCGGGAGCTGTTGGTTGGACAACGAGGATGTCGACGACATGGCCGGCCCGTTGCTGAAGCCGTTCGGAGTGGACGGGGCGCCGTTCAGTGATGTGGGAGAGTGGCTGCTCCCGTTTAGCACTGCAGACAGACAGAAGGGAGAGACAACGGGAATTAGGTCAGCGGCGTCTGAAAGACCTGAGGAGCATCCACTACATCTGGGGGGGCAAGATGGGACGATGACGCGCTTACGCCGCATCCTGCTGATGGAAGCGTACGCATCACGCAGCCTGCGACGCATTCGTGTTTATCGTCGTCATCTTGTGTGTTTTCATGCAAACTTCAGCTGTCTCGCAAGTGCTACCACTCCACTCCCGTCTCCCGCCACCTGCTCTCGCATCAGTCTATTTCGCCCCCCCCCCGTTCCCTCCAAC
>NW_017805496.1:1734549-1740089 GCF_001891065.2 Hippocampus comes | reverse complement strand
GGCCGGGCCGTTTGCTGAAGCCGTTCGGAGTGGACGGGGCGCCGTTCAGTGATGTGGGAGAGTGGCTGCTCCCGTTTAGCACTGCAGACAGACAGAAGGGAGAGACAACGGGAATTAGGTCAGCGGCGTCTGAAAGACCTGAGGGGCATCCACTACATCTGGGGGGGCAAGATGGGACGATGACGCGCTTACGCCGCATCCTGCTGATGGACCCCGTTCCCTCCAACGCTCCCCCCCTCCCACCTACCGACTCGCTCACTAGGACACAACTATAAGAGGAACTTGTAAATGAGGTGCCAAAAATAGTCCCGGGGCCTGCGTTACTTTTATTCCAGTGGCAGGTGTGTCGCTAAATGTGGCGGCGCACATGTCCACCGTCTGAAAAAAGATTTGGGGATTTCGCCCCCCCCCCGTTCCCTCCAACGCTCCCCCCCTCCCACCTACCGACTCGCTCACTAGGACACAACTATAAGAGGAACTTGTAAATGAGGTGCCAAAAATAGTCCCGGGGCCTGCGTTACTTTTATTCCAGTGGCAGGTGTGTCGCTAAATGTGGCGGCGCACATGTCCACCGTCTGAAAACAGATTTGGAGCTTTGAGTTTCGGAACGACAACGTCGTATGTGAACATTGATCAGTGCGGCAGCCCATTTTACTCTCCAAGTGTGCAACCGCATGAAAACGTGGGGACCTTCCGAACAGGCAAAACTTGTTTTCTGGTTTTACTGACCTGTTATGGCGCCGCACGGCTACCTGCGCGCCATAACAGGTGAAAGAATGTGGCCTGACATTGCTATATCGGGAAGAAAGTAGCCTCCCCACAGCAACGGCAGCCTGACCGATGCCCTCTGCCCTGCCACCCCTCCTACCAGCTGGCGAGCAACGCAGGCACACGTGCGCGCGCACGCAAATGCTGCAGCCGCCCTCACACGTGCACTCAGAGACACTTGTCAACAGCAAGGGCATTTAGCTCGACAAAAGACACGCCCACCGAGGAGCACACTCCACGCTCAAGTAGCGTCGACACTGTTCCGAATGAACTGTTCCGAAGCACACATTTCGGAGGATCCCTTGACACGAGTGTGTTCAAGACCGATGAGAGACCGATGGCGACGTCGTGCACATGACGCGGCTCTTTCGTACTCCGACCCGGCTGTGCCTCACTCAGTGCGCAAAACAAGGTGCATAAATGCACGCTTGGATAACTGTAGAGTGGGAGAACTTGAAAGGCGTGACTTCAACTCCGTCAATGACCTAAATAGAATGAACCAGAACTGATATGGTGAGCCGGAGGTAAATAAATAAATCTCTGCTTAATGATGTGAGGGCGCTCGTAAGGTAGAGATCGTCACAGCAAACATCTCTCGTCTGTATAATTACATTTTCTCTCCTGGCTGCATCACATCAATCATGCACTTAAAGTTAGCAGCATTGCTGAGATGGTATCTTAAACACAAAGCCAAGGCTGAAAAGATCTGTGCGAGGAATTTCTTTTTAGTTCCTCTCTCCACATAGGAAACTTTATATTAGCGATAATACATTCAAATTGGGGTCGATAAGATGAACACGCTGCCCTTAGACGACCTGCTTGTGAATGACCACAGCCTTGATCGTCATGATGTACGATGACCTAATATCACTGCGGAGCAGAACTTTACCTTGCTTCAAGTTATTTCAAGCCAATTATGAAGTGAGAATAGTGCTTCTTGATAATGTTTTTAAAATTGTGATGGCGCAAGCCTCGTTTGACCCGTTTGAGAATTTGGCAGACCGCTCTGCACCACGATGGCCGTTCTGGCAGAAGAAGGGCATTCATTTCCTTTGACATGCATTTGGTGGCTGGAAGGCGGCTCAACTTTTCAACCTGCTGGAATCAAGTCTAACTATTGGCCCAGGCAGACATAAAATATGTGATGAATGTCATCGTATTTCATTCCTAAATTGAATTCTCACAATCATAATCGAAATTATTATCTTAATGATTTTTTTTTTTGCCAAGTGTCCACTTAACCAGTCTGTGAACTTGACATCATCCGCCTGGTGAGGTTTGCTTTGCGACTTCCTGCATGCATTGCTGAGGTGGCAGAGCCTATCCCAGCTGTCTTCAGGCAGTAGGCGGAGGACACCCTGAACTGGTTGCCAGCTAATCGCAGTGCACACAGTGATGAACAACCATCCGCACTCACACCGAGGGACAATTTCGAGTGTTCAATCAGCCTGCCATGCATGTTTTTGGAATGTGGGAGGAAACCGGAGTACCCGGAGAAAACCCACACAGGCCCGGGGAGCACATGAAAACTCCACACTGGGAGGCCGCAGCTGGAATTGAACCCGGTACCTCTGCGCTGTGAGGTCGACGAGCTAACCACTGGACCACCGGGCCACCCTTGCATGAACTACTGTATGTAAAAAGTTGCTTGAGTCCAGTTTGTTCTTGCACATGCTTCATTTATTGCTTGCTAACGTGAGCATGAAGCAAAACATAACAAAACCCAAATAGCTCCCGAACTGTGAGCGATTCCAAATAAACACATGAACGATATTTAAGGTATTATTTACAAAAGTAGAGAAGAAATATATATATATATATATATATATATATATATTTTTTTTTTTACTTGATTTACTGGTGGTGGGTGTGAAAGAAGCATTACGACTGGTTGCTTGGTTGACTGCCGGGGGTGGAGGAGGCATGGTTGGTGGGGTGGACCTGGGCTGGCTTTTCACATCCGCAGGTGAATCTGGCATTGTTCCAACCTTCTGCACTCTGCTACCTGGCAACAAGTAAAAAAAAAAAAAGAATCGGAGAGAACAAACGTCAAGGTGGAGCATTAGCGTGAAAACAAAAATACAAAACATCAAAACAAAAACATGTTGAAAAAGCACTGACATTGTCACCTGGGAGCCAAGTTTCCGAAGAACATAAGCCCCATCAAAACAGCCGAAGCGAATCAATGCGCAGTGTGGAAATGGCCTCAAATGTGTATTGTGTCTCTGTTGGTTTTAGAAACACAGGCCTGGGAGACATACAGTAACACCTGCTCACCCACTCAGCTGCTGCTGACTGAGAACCCCCCTCCCCACCCAACCCCTTCCACCGCCAACCCTTCACTCTCCTTCACACACACCGTGTAGCTCTGACATCCCAATCAGTGCCCCTTCCAATCTAACCTATGGCACTCACACACAAACGCGCACACCCGCGCGGACACCCGCGCACTCTCCTGCGCGGCTGTCCCCTCTCGTCCGCGCTTCGGACGGCCAACTTGACGGCCAGTGACAAGTGCAGCTGGATCTGCTGCTGTCCATCATTGGGGGACTGACTTTCAGGAGAGATCCATCCCGCTAGCGGAGGCTCCGTTCTCCTCTGGCAGGACCAAACAAGGCAAGAGCAGGCTGGCTCGTGTCAAGCAAATAGACGGCACGGCCGTACGCCGGAGAGGAAAAGTGGATGAGGGTGGATTGGGGCCGGGGGGGATCTTTTTGGATGCCTGTAGTCTACAAACATACACACATCATTCAAATATGCCACAGAGGAGAATGTTTTGAGCACCGTTAGTTTGTTTGTGTGTTCATGATGCAATCGTGACTTGAGCAACTTCATTGATTGCCACCAAACGTTGTAGAGGGGCTCGGCACTCGACCACATGATTGTTTGTGATGCATTGGTGGAAGTGTGTTTTTTTTTTGTTTGTTTTTTTGCTTTTCTCAATACTTGCATTGCCCTTTCAGGTTTTGGCAGCCAGATGTTTTTGTAACGTCATAACCTGAGTCCAGAAGTGTGACTTGAACAGCTTGGGAGGTGCGCGTCTTCCAGCCAGGCGTGCCGCAACCCGACAGCGAGCACTTAGTGTGACATTTGCAACCGAAAGAAGGCCGCTGAAAAAGGACCGCTTGGCAGAAATATTCCGAGGAACAACACGACATTCGGCCATGACATACATGACGCGTCACATGTTTCAGCAGAACTTAGAGAGCGAAAAAAATCCGTTTTTTGGGTGGGAGTTTTTGAAAACGCCAAGCTGTCATGAGATCGGCCTTTAAAATGATCTTGATCATTCCGCTGAAAAATAAAATCTACACAAACCCGAAGGGGCTTTGAAATCCCCAGCGGTCTTTTCATGCCATCTGTAAAGTGCTAATGCATAGGTGTCAAACTCAAGGCCCACGGTCCGGGTCTGGCCCACCACATCATTTTATGTGGCCCGCGAAAGCAAATCAACTTCCATGATGCTTCCTAAAATTTGCACCGAAATGTCAAATTCTCCTATGTAACAAATATGAGAGACATTGTAAGCTTTCTCTCGCGACCAAACCTCTCATGACAGTAACTTCCACAACAGTTGAATAAACCGTTTTTATTGACGCCTTTTCTCTGATTTCAGTCAGAACAGCCCTCCAAGGGAAACAATCACTAAAATGCGGCCCGCAAGTAAAATGGGTTTGACACCCCTGTGCTCAGGGATCTGCTTTACAGCTGATAAAACACCTTTTCATCGCAAAACAATCATCATTGATTCAAAAAGGATTCCCATTTATTTCATTGGCAAAACTCTTGCCCCCAAGTGTGCTTCAGCCCTTTTGCACTTCTGGGAGGTCACAGAGAAGCGCCGCAGCAGTTGCCGTCCTTATTTAAAGAGTGTCACCGCGGAGTATGCCGTATGAGGGTCGTCGACATGATGATCCTCAAAAGCACGAGGGCGGTCTCCCCGTGCTAGACACTCGCAACATAAACACACCAGCTCGGAGATAGCGGCTGGTATAAATAGACGCAGATATTCTGGTCTAAAAGAAGCCGAACCACATAAACAAGCCACCCGTGCTGACAAAGTTTCCTGTGGGGAGCCTGCCATATGGCCTAGTAAACCTCCTCTTTGATTAAATGTGCAGTATCACTGTAAGAAATGTGCCACGCCGTGTGCGTGGGTGTGTTTAGTGAACCCTAACGAGACTATGCGAAGGCATTCCCGAAGCCGCTCGGGTCACTTGACTTTCTTTGGGATGGACGGCGGGGGGAAATAAAGGAAGAAAGATGAGGATAGCGGGGCCGCTTAGTCTGTTTACTCCCTCTTTGGGATTACAGACAGCTGTATAATCTGAACAGCTACAGGGACAGGGCTCACACATAACACACCAGGCGAGGGATTTCACTTTTTAATACATTAGGAAGTCTGCTAGGTCTGCAGCCCCATCTGTGGCCATCTGTGCTCCCACTGTGCTGGGCGCTGAAGGACGAAACACTTGCCGAGAAAGCAGAAGGGAGCGAAAAAGAGAGAATATCAGGTAAAGTGAGGTGGTTTAAATCCAGGTCTGGACCGCCTCCCCCTTCCCCCAGCCCCTGTCATCCCCCCTCCGTCCCCATTAAGAGGAAGCAGATGTGTCGCTGTCAGTCCTGCACTGACTATTAAAGTGAAAATAAACAATTTATCTCTGCCCCGCGCTCCCTTGACTTTCCGAACATCTGTACATCTGCACATTGGATGTAATCCGCCCTAAAAGATTGCTCACCCAAAAAAGCTCAAAGTTTGAAACGTTCTCTGT